>NC_056743.1:1097183731-1097238731 GCF_019279795.1 Protopterus annectens
CCTGGAGTAGAGTCAGATGACAAGAAATGATGTCATTCTGCAAGCTATCCAAACAGCAATGTTTGAGATATTAATTTGAGAACTCACTGAGAGAGGCAGTGCATTCTGCATTCTGTCTTGGACCTGACAAGATCCATTCACCACACATTTGCCTTGCTCTGTAAGTAAGTTTCTAGGGTATAGTAACTCTGTCTTAGATACAGTCATGAATATAGTGAATCTTAGTTTAGATATTTTTCTTTATTTATTTGAGACTGTCCTGCAATATTGTTTTAAATATTTCCTGTGGTTTTGAACTCTGATGTCACTGTGAATATATACTGTTTTCTTGTTCTTTCATTATTTACTATTAAATATATTTAAACCTTGTGGCTGATCTGTGTAGAGATATTTAAGTTTTGAGAGTACTTGCATATTTATTTGGTGACACTGTGTGGGCCACTCCTAATAGCCTTGCTCTTGGTCAAATTACCATTTGTATTAATATTAATATTACACAGTAAGATTGGACACCCTTTGATAAGGGCCTTAAAGTAGCTGATAAGGAGTTGGCTGGTAGCAGCGATAACTACTGTATAATTTGGGCAAAAGGGGGCATAGCTAGTAAACCTGTGCCAGCCTTTCCCAGGGGTGTGTGTGTGTGTGTACATCAAACCTCAAAGAGTGTGTGTATCAGCTGCTTGGGCATGGACACAAAGCACTGGTTGGACAGAGAGTGTGCTGGAGGTCTTGATTTGGCCACTCAGCTGAGATCTCAACTCTATAGCTTTGCCAGTCTGGAGTCTTATTGGGGATCTGGAGAAAGAGGGAGAAACCAACTCCAGACTGACTGTGGTCTCTGTGTGCTGTTAAAGGAAACTGCACTGGATGCATAGAGCTGCATCTGGAAATAGTGTGTGTGTACCTGTCATCCTGTCAGTGTACATCCCCCACTGGTGCCACTTGTGAGGATTGAGGCTCCTTGACTTCTGGTCGAGTGGTGGGGTGTCACAGGGTCTATATTAGTTTGCTAAAACTTATCTTCAGTGAACACCTTTACATCGATATGTATTCAGCGAAAATCACTTCTGTGATTCATTGAATTTTCCAAGGGCAATGAAACACTTGCCCTGCAGCACAATGGAACCCACAAGTAACTAAATCAAACCCACTTAAGAAGGGGGATGTATCCCCTACACCCCCGTAACTATATATGCCAACTCCGAGATCGCAATACAGTGGTGAAAAGGGCAAAGTTGTGCATTTGGCCAGCTACTTCATTGCCCTTGGAAAATTCAGCAAATCGTGAAAGTGATTTTTGCTGAATATGTGTCAATGAACCGGTGTTCACTGAAGATGAGTTTTGGCGAGCTAATATAGACCTGAATTCAACAATACCGAGTGAGAAGTTTTATGTGTGGTAGTTGTGCCATTAATGTATGGAAACTATACAAGTAATGCTGACTGACATAAGTAAATATTTTGACTTACAATTATAGCAATATAAATGTTCATGCTAAAGAAATGATATATATGTATATAGTATGCAAACATGGACACACATACACAAATATACACATAAATCTACACCCAAATGTGTTTTTGAAAACTTTACTTGCATAATGCAAAATGTCTTTCATGTTTCAGAAATGACTGCCATATATCTAACCTGTAGTAGTAATGAAACAGATTCATGAGAATAGTCTATGTAATTGTGTAGTATTTCAGTGTGTCACAAAATGTCACAGCAGGAAGGTCATGTGTTTTTGAAGTCAGTATTTCAGTATGTCAGAAGTCACTGTGTCACAAATCATGTATTTTGATATTGGTTTTGTGGGACTTGGAGGAAAAGGCAAGTATTACTTTTATTATTTTCCCTTTTTCTCCAAGTTTGTGCAACCACAGAATTGGTATATAGAGAGATTACAGGTGAGTGTGTGTGTGTGTGCGTGTGTGTGCGTGTGTGCGTGTGTGTGTGTGTGTGTGTGTGTGTGTGTGTGTGTGTGTGTGTGTGTGTGTGTGTAGGGGGGGGGTTGCTGTCTTATCGTGGTGCAGAGGAGTTCCTGCCTGCAAAGGCAATTGCTCAGGAGTGTTGTGTGATGTTTGAGCGTCACCCTTTGGAATGTGATTTTCTGTAACTTTACATATTTTTGTGGGATTTAACAACACGTCAGTTTAACAAGATGTGATTAGGAGTCATGCTTGCTATAAAGTAGGAATAAAGAAGCACAGATCATCCCCTTACATTAAATCATAAAGACTTGTAGTCTTGACTGAATTAATAAATTAAATTGACTTGAAAAGCTGTTTGTTTTTAAAGCTATTAAAATACTGCTGGTGGGCTAGAAGAGGTATTGCAGCTTCCCAGATAGTTTTCCAGTGGTTATAAACTTGAATTAGAGAAAACCCTTGAATAGAGATCTACACTTATTTAATGCTTTTCAAAATATGCAGGTGTTACATGCATTTGCTAAAGTCAGAAAACATTCTAAAAAATAACTGTAAACTATGAGAGGTGTGTAATAATTATCTCCATGTGTCCCTGTCAAATAAATAGCAAGTGCATTTGTGAGTTATACAGAGCTTCATTTTCTGCTGTCAAAGCACAGCCAAGCTTTCTGATGGAAAGGGAGCTCCATTTTCACTCAACTGTCACATTAAGTTAGTGCTTTCTGTGTTTATATGTCCACCAGCTTTCTAGTGGTTTGCATCAAACTATAAAATTGTAATTGACTTGATGTCTGGGAGTTTACGTCTCAATTTCTTGGGGAATGTCTGTCAGTGCAGTTTGCCAACACACACTTGTTTCTTTTGTTTCATCACATACAGTCATCTAACAATGCAACAAATGCTGTAAATGGAAAACTGAGCATCCATTAAGTCATGCTGTACTGTATTGCTTGGACAGTGAGAATAACAAATTACTTAACAAAGCCACAAAGACACTTCAGATTTTTTTTGCAAGTTCCCCTCACGTTACCTCTCACTCTTCCTTTTACATTTTTGAGTAACTTCTATCTATATTATTATTTATGGGCTGTCTTATTTACCCCAGACAAAATATATTTAAATCTGTGCTCAGAAAACAGTGTTTTATTAATAAAAGAAATTGCCTGTTTTGTGTTCTTTTTTTAGTAATTCTAAGATGTTGGAAAATAATCTAAATGAATCAGAAAAAAATGTTATGCAATAGCAATATTCCGTATTCTACTGTTTAAAGTAATTCCTTCTTGCTGGGTATGCAGGCTGCTTTCCACAGTTTATTGCACGAGCTCCATTTTTTAACAGATTCCTTCCTGAACAGGACCAGCCTTTTACATTCTCAGGAAGTGACGCTATGGACATCATCAGCAATACTGTCACCACCATCATTGTCTTCATTGAACCTAATTCATTGCCTGACAAGGACAACAAGAGTAAAAAATTAACAGCACTGCCTTTGGAGTAATAATCATTGAATAGTCATTATTTATGCATTCTATGACATGCACTTTATTATAGTCAGGTTTACAGGTGAGCTGAATCCTATCCAGGCAAGTTAGAGGCATAAAAACAGAGAACCAGTGCTGGATGAATGCCAGTCCATTATAGGAGAAACACACACACACACACACACACACACACACACACACACACACACACACACACACACACACACACATGCTGTACACACACACACACACACACACACACACACACACACAGACACACAAACACACATACACACACACACACACACACACACACACACACACACACACACACACACACACACACATGCTGTACACACACACACACACACACACACACTCATTCACTCTCACATGCTGTACACACACACACACACACATTTTCACTCTCACATGCTGTATACACACACACACACATTTTCACTCTCACATGCTGTATATATACACACACACAGTCATTCACTTTCACATGCTGTACACAAATAGCCACGGTTTGGAAGCTCTTCAGTTCATCATAGTTCATGTCAAACTACATGTCTTTGGGATATGAATGGACACAAAAGCACTTGGCAGAAATCCTCACAGACACAGAGAAGACATGCATACTATACAGAGAGGTCACTCCAGCCACGAGCTGTGAAGCAGCAAGAGTCACTGTTGCGCTACTTTTCTTGTCATTGTTAAATATTACTTCTCAAGTTATGACAGAATTTCCAAGCCTGGTTCAAAATATGCAGATATGTTAAAGGCTTACAGCTGTTTGTAATTTTTGCCATGTTTACTCTTTTAAAAAGTAAAGACGTGAAACAGCATACAGCTGTATCATTGAACTTCCAGAAATGTAATGATTTGAAAAAGTTAGAATTAGGCAAACCATAATATCAACGTATTGTGTCAGACAAGTGTTACCATTATGTGCCCCAAAACAGTTTCCTTTTAAAAGCTGCAAGCACAATATATAAAGGAGTTTAAAATGCTAGGTACACAAATCCTATAATGTATGTCATATGTGTAATCTCTTCACATTAAAAAAAATAATTTATCCTTCATCTCTTCATCTTTCTTGCCTGCAAGAGATGTTATGTTTTTCTAAGAAATTTCACACCTGTCTGCTGAAAAAAATCTGTTATGCCATTACTAGTAGACTTTCAGCAAGATGGGATTCACAGAAACTTGATATTAAAGCAATCACACAACTGTCCTAGAAGGAATCCATGTAAGGCTTATTTGTAAGCAAATGTAGATGTTGTAGATGGTGTGACATTTTGCATGCTTACTGCTTGCACCTAAAAATGCTTTACTTATGTTTCTGTTTAAGTATTCCTTTTCTTTTTTCTTGTAAGTAAAATCAATTTTAGACAGTTTGGCCCAAACATTTCCAGGTGTTGAAGCCCCTTGGTACTGGCTTCACTCAGCTTGTCTGCTGAGAAGAGTGTTAATTTATATAAATTCCACTTGATGTTCATTAGGTCTGTAAACATTATAGGAGTTCAGCTGTACTGTTTTACTAGCATTATGGCAGCAGAGTGACATAAACAAGATGGATGCTGGATGTGAACCAGCATGGCTTGTGATCACATGCCTTAATTGTCTGCCCACATTCATCTTTATGCCACTCATTTCAAAATGCCATGTTACATGTCAGCTTGTTACAGAATCCTCTGAGTAGGTAGTCATGAAAAACATTTTGCTTCAACACTGTAGGAATGAAGACTGTGAAACTAAAATGATTTCCATCTGTAAACGCATTCCATTAAAAAGACAGAGGAAGAGAGAGAGAGAGAGAGAGAAAAGATGAAAGTGAACGCAATTTTGCTGAGGGAATGTAAGCAGGCGTCATTAGTTAGAACATGAATTGCACAGTAACGTGGTCCTGCACCCCATACATAGGACTGCCTGAGAAAAATGCCACAACAGGTCTGTAGTTACTTCTTAGATGACTCCTGTCATCTACTTGCCTGGCAATATAAAGGCAGCAAAGCAGTGGACCTGGGAGGATACTGTCATACAAAGGGCTTGGAGTCACATTTCCTTGTGTTATGTTTTAAACAGAGTGTTTTGATAATATGTTTTCTGTTTATGTTAAATGCTTCTTATATATAATCCCTGATGTTTAACTCATTGTGAACTCAACTGTTCAGGTTAAATTGGTTGGGATTAAACCAGCCAAATAAAATTAAAAGTTAAGTGCCCATTCCTTTACATCTGGTGGTATACCCATGCACTTCTGAACATATATATATATATATATATATATATATATATATATATATATATATATATATATATATATATATATGTGTGTGTATATATATATATATATATATATATATATATATATATATATATATATATATATATATGTATATGTATATATATATATATATATATATATATATATATATATATATATATATATATATATTTAGACTCCACAGTTCTAGAAACAAGAAGAAGAAATCCTCCAAAACAAAAGAATCACTGCAAGCCCATTCTTACAAGTAATCCCAGCAGTGATTTCCTATATAAAACAACATAATTTTCTTGAGTGGCGAAAGCCAGGGTCCCTTTTTGGCTAGGGTTCTATAGGCCCTAGGGCCGATAGCCTAGTACCTACCTGTGAACAATCAGGGAGTTCAGCATTGGTCAGTTTACCTCAGTGAGTGGAGTCCTTGTGGATTTGAGTTCAGGAAAGTATAGTGAAGTACAGCAGCCCTTTTAGGTGGCTTGTATACCTGTTATGTGACAGAAATGCACATAACAAGCAGGAAGTAGAACAACATGTAATTGCTCAAGACAAATAGAAAATTTAAGAGGATATAAAAACATAAAAATAATGGATTAACATAAGTGAAACACTGAAACATTGGAGCCACCCAGAGGTGGTGCTGTTAAGGGAACAAGGTAGGTCAACCCCAGAACCATCAAGCTGGCTTTCTCCTTACTGCTAGATGTTTGTTGGGGATTGGAGAGCTGATAGGGAAACAGAGCATATTTGATTGGGCCATGTAGCTCTGAGTATCTGGCTTCTGTTCTTCTAGGAAAGCATGGGAAAATTGGGCAGGGTCCCAGAGGTGAACAAAAACGAAAGAAAGTAAATAAAAATTGTATTATTTGTTATGGAATGCAGACCAAAATGCAAGTTTTCTCAAAACCAGGCAAACTTAAGGTAGTAATAAAGCAAATGATAAATGCTAAAAGACTTTTATAGATCGTTATCTGTCTTTTTCTCTTTCTCTTTATCTGTGTCTGCCATTTGATGTAAATGCACAATATATAAACACGAGTGATTGAAGAAAAAAATACTCCATGTCTAAGCCTAGGAAAAAATATTGCAGGATGCACGCTCCCTTTTATTCCGCAAGACTCCTTTACTTACACATACCCAACTCCATGGTAACACAACAGTGGAAAGAAAGGGAGAAGCTCTGAAAGTGTGCCACCAGCTTGTACAACCCAACACACTGTGATAAATCAAAATGTAATATTACTTTGAACTCTGTAAAAACCTTATACCAATGACTACAACATGATATTCTTTCCTTATTATCAGAGTTGTAGATCTTAGTGTGTCATGTAGGCTAACATTAGGTGAAGGGTTAGTCGACTACTTCTTTTAAATGGTTTATGTCTGGATGAAGTTATAGATCACTTGAAGGTATTTTATATATATATATATATATATATATATATATATATATATATATAGATATATATATATATATATATATATATATATATATATATATATATATATATATAAACATATATATGTATATATAAAAAAATATATATATATATATCTATATATATCTATCTATATATATCTATATATCTGTCTATATACATACATATATATATATATATATATATAGAGAGAGAGAGAGAGAGAGAGAAAGATGGATAGCTGTGTGTGTGTGTGTGTGTGTTATATACATATACATATACATACATGTATATATATATATATATATATATATATATATATATATGTATAAATCCGCGGTGGTGGTGCTGTGGTAGTGTTGTCGCCTCACAGTAAGACGTGTCATGTTCGATTTTCAGCTAGAGCGTCTTCTGTGTGGAGACATGTGTGAATGGGTGTGCCTTTGTTAAAGGTTGTGCGTCAGGACTGGCAACTGGGCACGTAAAAATCTACTGCCAATCATTAGCAGACTGGAGTTCCGCTGTGGTGACCCCTAACCAGGATAAGCCAAAAGACACAACAATATATATATATATATATATATATATATATATATATATATATATATATATATAAAATAGACACACACACGTACACACACATATTTATTCATCATCATCAGCTCCCTTTTTCCCATTTTCATCTTGGAGTCAAGGGTTCAAGTCAGCTGTCACTATTTCTGTTCAATGCCACTCTCCTATTTTTTGCAGCAGTCATGCCTGACTGATGCAGGTCTTCTCTAATGCAATCCATCCATCTGTTTAATGAAAGCCCTTGTTTTCTCTTGTCTTCTTCTTGTCTCTTCCATTCTTCTTCACCAGTTTGTCTTCTGCTTTCCTGCACATGTGTCTGAACTACCTTAATCTGTTTCCTTTGACCTTCTCTGCAGCTGGAACTACTTTGGCTTCTACTCTGATGTCCTCATTTCTTTGTCTGTCCCACTGTTGGCATCCTACCACCCCTTTCAGCCACTTCATCTCCATCAAATCTAACGTCCACAAATGCTCTGCCTTTACTGTATAGTTTTCTGTGCCATACAGTAATAGTGGTTGTACCCTCTTACTTTTCAGCTTCTTTGGCATTCTCATGTTACACAGTACCTCTGGCTGCATCCTCTGTGATTCTAGCTTTAACCTCTTCATTCAGACTTCCCTTTTCCCCAACCACCATCTCAGACTTCTGAAGCTGTTAACCTGTATCACTTTTTCCGCTTCTGTTTCAGTTTTCATAGGTTCATAGGATGATAATAGGCTATTGGCCCAGGAGCCCTTATAAGCCTAGCCAAGAATTTCACCCATGTTCCCTCAAAATCAGCACCTGTTTCCCCTGTCCAGCAGAGACACAAGTGGGATCCCAGGGGTGTATTTTCTGTTTCCCATCCAGTCATCCAGGTTCCTCTTAAAGAGGGCTAGAGAGGTACTCTGCTTGAGATGGAGAGGGAGTCTGTTCCACAGGGGGGGTCTTTTTCATCTTCTTCTGATTTCCCTCCTTTGCTGCCATGAGAATTGTCTTGTTTCTATTCAGTTTCATCCAGTGTGCCTTCAGTTTTACATTCCATTCCCTTATTATTTGCTGAACTTCTTGTTCAGATTCTGCTAATAATGTCATATCATCTGCATACAGCATCTTGGTTGATCTGTGTCTTCTGACCTATTGGCTTATGTAGTCCATGACTAATATGAACAGTAGTGGGCTCAGAGCTAAACCCTGATGCATACTCACCTGCGGTGGGGTCCCCTGTGTGAGTGCAAACACTATTCATACTTATGGCATTGGGCCCTTGTACATTCATTCATGCATGGCCCCTTTTTCCCATTATTGTATGTGAAGTTGTAGTGTCAGTTCAACAGTGATAACCATCTGGAGACATGCTCACACCGTTAAGTGGCGAGCCCTGCCACAGTTATTCTTCCATGCCACAACCTGCACTAATTCTACCAGTGTCTGCGGGATTTCAAACCATTGCAGCACTGAACAAATCAGCATTTTTGGTACCTAGTCATATGCTTTCTTTATGTCTAGAAATGCCTGGTTGGACTTTCTTCATCTGTGTGTGTGTGCACATATATATATATATATATATATATAGTTGCACTTAATTTTTATGTGAGACCACACAAGAGTTGGGGAGTATGCCATTTCCCTTATATTGTGTGATCTCTGAGTTATTATATATAGTTAGCATGGGGTGTA
The DNA here is from genome assembly GCF_019279795.1 of Protopterus annectens. NCBI lineage: Eukaryota > Metazoa > Chordata > Ceratodontiformes > Protopteridae > Protopterus > Protopterus annectens. Next base: position 1,097,193,080 of record NC_056743.1, read on the forward strand.
GGAGGCAGGGGGGCTTACTATAATGTGCGTGTGTGTATATGTGTGTGTATTCCAGTTCAACAGTATTTTGTTTATACACTAGTTCCATTTGCTAAGTAAATTTGCCTCTTTGGTACCAAATAACACAAGTCAAAAATCTTTGTTCTTGAGAATATAATGGTGGTGAATTTATGCCACTTCATGATTTGACCGCTACTGTTAGGTCTGTTTGCTTATATTTCTGTATTGAAAACATGCAATACATTTTACTTCCTTATTGGGTGGCCTAATGGTTAAGGTGTTTGCCTTACAAACACAAGATGCAGGGTTTGAGTCTCACAAGGGATAATTGGCTAGGTTTAAAATGGCTCACAAGGGCAGTTAGCCTAGTACAAATCTATGAACCTATTCTGAGCTGTTATTCATGCTCATGTTATCCTTTAACCCACAGAAATCCTACAGTCGGTTTGCTCCACTTTTTACAACATATTTTTTGTAAAGTTGAAACATTTAAGGTCGAAGTTTTTCTGTACCCATTTTCCTTGCTTGTGTTTCTGCATTAGAGCCTAATATTCCACTGGAAATGGAATTACTGTTCTTACAGAGTAATCTATATACTTGGGAACAAGTAGCTTGCAGTCAAAACCACTTGAGTAACATTAAAATAATGAACGTCCTTTCTCATTAGCTGGCTTCCTAAAATTATACCAATGAATGTTACTGTAATACCCAGGTGTTACATGCTTGTGTGCATTATATAAGCAGAATAAACAGAATTAAACATAGCACAATAAATTAAATCATATTTGCAGTAGAAGAATCAGTAAATATTGTACAATTTATTTTGAGACTGATATGGTCTAACATTCCAAGTTCTGTAAAGTTACTTCCTTTTGGAATTACTCTGTTTGTCCAAATTCTGAAATTTAATATTTTTAGGGAACAGCAGAAATATCACATGATGTAATGTAAAGTCACATGACCTAATGTAACAAAGTAATGTAATGTAACTGGATATAACATAGCATAAATAAGCAGACAAGAGACAAGTTTAACTCTGGTATATCTTGAATGTTGCAGCTCCCCTTTCCTCTTCCATCCCTTCCCTCTGGAAATCTCAGGCTCTTTTAAATGTATTGAGTAGCATGGCTTCCACAACCCCTTTCAGCAACTAGAATTATGCTTTGAACATGTCCCCTCTTATGGTCTTGTTTAAAAACAAGAGAGCTGCCTTACACCTTCTGGTTCCTCAAGCAGTCCATCCATTAACATACTATTGTTAGATGATCAACACAGAAAATAAAACTTTGGTAGTTGTAATACGGTAGTTAAGGAGTAGTCACAGGTCAGCACCATTAAAATAAAAACAACTTGTATATTGCACTTTTGCTTACAATATACAAATGAAAATGTCCTGTTTAATGCTGCAGATATCAAGTTTTCCCTTCTAGAATTTATAATAAATTTTAGTATTTTTTTTTAAAAGTCCATAATTACAGATAATTAGGATCTTTTAGTAAATGGAAAATTTATGGTGTATGACAAGTTGTAGTACTTAGCATTACAGTACTTGGCTTCCTGCCAGGATGCCATCTGTGTGGCATATGCACACCCTCCCTTATGTCATTGTGGGGGGGGGGGTTGTGTGCCGAAGTGCCATGGTTTTCCCTTAAATCTCAAAGATATGTCCTGTGTGAAATGGTGGTACTCCAAATTGCCCAGTCCTGGATATACCATGTGTTAGTGAGTGAGTGTAAGTATGTGCAATTGAATGTGTGTGCACACATGTGTGTGCATGTCCTGTAATGGGGTCATGCCATGTTGAGGATGACAGTCTGTACTTTGCGCCCACTGAGTGCTAGTTCATGTTGTGGGTGGGTGTTTGTGACACTTAATTGCACTAAATGGCTGTTTACAGAATGACTGAATGGGGCTGAACAAGTTAATGAATTAATGATTTCTATTAATTTCTCCCTATCAGTTAATGTCTGAGAGAAGTCTATTTGTTATTTATTTCCGCCTACCCCATTACACTTTCACTGGTATTTTTTTAAAAGTCCTGGGCAGGTACCAGCAGTATTGGGGGTCAATCTATTGATCTGCCACAGTTTAGCTTTTCAAGTAGCTTGCTTTATGCAACTAACCTGTTTTGTGGTGATTGTGACAATAATGACAATAACAATATTAATAGCAGCATCAAAAACATGATGATTATTATTATTATTATGATGATGATGTGGTGGCGGGGTGGCCGTGGTGGTCCAGTGGTTAGTGTTGTTTCCTCATAGCAAGAAGTTCTCCAGTTTGATTCTCTGCTGGGATGCCTTCTGTGCAGAGTCTGCATGTCGTCCCTGCAGTCATGTGGGTTTCCTCTGGGTGCTCCAGTTTCCTCCCACGTTCCAAAGACATGCAGTAGGTGGATTGGACACTCTAAATTGGCCATAGGTGAGAGTGTGTGCATGAGTGAGTGGTATGAACTACTGCAGCAGGGCCAGCCAGTGATGTAAACCTTGGCTCAAGATGATTGTCACTGCGGAATTAACATCCCGAACCCATGTACAAAATGGGAAAAGGGCGTGAGGGTAGATGGATGAATTATTATTATTACTGTCCTTGACCACAGTCCAGAATTCAGTCCAACCCAATTTATTAAATCACCGTTTGTTTCCCCTCCATTTGGATTATTTTCTTGCTGCTTAGCTTTGCATTTTTAAAAAGTATTTGCATATTTATTTTCCTTCCTTTGTTGAATACAGTGTGTATTTGTTCAAATTTGCCAATCTCATATTCATAATTTTGCTCTGGAAGTAGATCCTTCTGGTTTGGATGTACATTGTATCTTTTCTTTGTCTGTGGCATTTAAGTGCGAACTTCAAAACAGCAGATGCTGGTGAACTACCCCGCCTAATGCAGTAGTAATGACCCCACAGTTCACCTACACCAAGCAAATTGCAGAGACACAAAAATACGACACCTTTCAGAAAAGGTAGTGCATAACATTTAAAAAAATAAAATTCTAACTAGCTGCAAGAATGGCACATGGAACTGTGTGTACTCCATTAAAATGGTTCATGATTAATAAATGCACTTAAAACACAAGACTAGCTTTCAAACAAGAATTTAAGTCCAGTCCTTCATCAGCTATCAAGAATAATCATCTACACACAGGATTAATTAAGCAATGTAAAAAGTCACATGACATGCAACCACCAATAACAGCAGAAGTGATATCACATGAATTATTATTGTCATGATTGCGTGCAGAATTTAACAGACGAGACAAGCACACTACTTATCAACAAACATGTATCATGCCAGTTTATTTCAAAGTCTAGATTTTCTCAGCATCCTTCCTTCTTCAGAATTTAGTACTGATCATCAAATATACAGTGCTATAGCTTAGAATTATTCTTGGAAATCCCTTATTCATTTCCAGAGCTTTGCACACATCACTACCATAAACCAGTAGTGAAGTTGTCCTACATTTATACACTATTTTCATTTGCTCATTTCATAGTCATCTGTATCAGACTTTGTCTAAAGAGAAACACACAAGTCATGCCTGGTGTGAAAAATTCAAATAAATAGTGTCTGAAGAATGTGTGTATTGTAGAATATAAGTGCTCACTGTTTTTTTTTTTTGCTTAAAAACACGTTTTCTTTGGTTTAAATTCCTGCTGGTGTTTTATTTTTATTTTCGTTTTTTATTTTATCTTTGTTTATTTGTCTAAAGTGAATCTAGAGAACTTAAAATTAGACCAGCATTTATTAAACTTTTGAAACAAGGACAGATGATCATTATGCAATGTTTCTGCTCTCTGTTTTATCACTGGGCTTTATATTTCTGGCCATTCGCTAAATATGTGTGTAAGAGCAGTAACAAAAAAACAGGTAAGGCATCACTTTGATAGAGGTAGCGTATAAAAGCAAACCAACTGCATGTGAAAAAAATGTTTGTCTTGTGGAGGTTACAGGGTAAGTAGAGTTGTCATCCACAGTAGTAGGATGTACCACTGTCTGAATCAACAAGTGCATCATTTTCAAATAGACTGTCCTTGTAATGGGCTTCATGCATTCAGTCTCATAGCTGGGAAACAGTAATTTGGTTCAGTTTATTTTCTTGTTAATGTATTTCCAAGTAAAAGCACAGCTATTGTGACACTTCAACACTTGTTTTACTTTATCAAATCACTTATTCAAAATCAAACACAATTAAATGAAAGATGTCTAACTTTAGATAGACATCAGTGTACAATATCCTTTTCTTGCAGGAGGCCTTTTGAGCATAATTTTGCTGTTTTACTGTAAGCACCCTTAGTATTTCCTCTTGCAAAACTGCATTCAAGCATGTTCTAAATAAAATGTTAAGACACTTAGCACTTTAGTGATGGCAGTGCATTGCCCATTTCGGCTGTAAAATAAATTGCAGTACTTTCGTGAAGTATTTCTGATTTCATGAGTATTCTGTTGTTTTAATGACTGGATATAATGAACCATCTGGTGTTCTGAAAGGTCTATAAATTGATTTGACCAGTACAAGGTGCAGAGGCAAAGTAGTTACATCTATTTCCTTGTTCTGCCTTGTCTTTAGACTAGTTGTAATCCACTGTAGGAAAAGAGGAGAAATGAGTCATTAATGTTTATGCATTGCAACAGATAATATTGATTCAAGTCTGTTAACTTAAGTGCTGGTTTTACAAGATATTAAAGAAGCCCATAATCTGTCACAGCAAACTACAAAAAGAAACCCCCTTCCCTGAGAAGTAATGCTTCATGAAATGAATTAGTTTCTAGAAACTGGAAAATGCTTAACAGGATTAGGTTAGACATAATACACATCCTGGATTTAATTTACATCCCATTATTTTCACTACTTCGTTTTTGTCAATTGATGTGTTGCAATGACATGATGTTGAATTTGTTTATTGGTCTTGTATTGCACAGTGCAGGCATTTAACTTGTCATAACGCAGTGATGATGTAGGAGACAGATGGAAATAACTAAACTAATCATTTTTGCTGAAGCAGTGTCTTTCTTCTAACATGATGGTCTGCATCTATGTGCAGATTTTCTCCCTGCCTTTCCCATGAACTTTATACTCAAAGCTTCCTAATGGCAACTTCTCAAGAAGTCTTTCAAGAAAACATCCTCTAGGTTAATTTATATAGAAAAAAATGAATATATGTAAGCAATAAAACAGAAGTTGAAGCATATCTCAATATTATGTATGGAACATTTTCTGCAAAATGAAAAACTAATTTTCTTCAGAACTGAGATCTAATTCACAAAACCTGTCAAATATTTGTTCACTAATGTGATAAGTAACTGTGAGTGCATCTGTTTCTTAAACTACTTTATGATAATTTATTCCCTTGTATATGAGTTTTAATTTAAAAAGAGATGTGCAGGCCAGCACCATGGATAAATCCCTAACTTTGTCCCAGGTAACCTGGGTTCAGTTAGCAGCTCGGACATCTGAGGTGCTGCCAGGGAGGGATGGGCATGCCTATCCCAGGGGGTTAGGGCATGGGGAGTTGTCCATAGAAGGGAGTAGCCCTTGGATGAAATAGATGAATGCAGGGGAAGGGTGGGGAAAAACAAGGCCAGGTCATTAAATAAAAAAATCTTTCAGCAAAAGCAGTCACTAGCATGATCCCCCAGGATGTCTTTAAGATCCACTCTGGCCCCTGCTGTGAGTCAGAGAAATTTGTGTGAAGGAAAGAGGAGTGGGTAGACCTGGTGATGGATAGGGGCATAGAGACACCTGCAAAGTATGAAGCAAAAAAGGGGGAAAAAAGGAGAGCTGTCCAGTAAATGGTTCTACTATGGTTCACCATGTAGTTCCTAAGTGATCCATAGCCTGAACAGGTATGCTCAAATAATGTGTGTACCAGAGGATAAACTCAGTGATGCATTGTTTCCTGAAAGGCCCTGTAATATGAGAGGCGGTGTTTTTCTGTTTTGCTATGGTATTGCACACGTTACCTCTGAAAGGTATAAATGGCCAGTAATGTGAGAGGTGATGTTTTGCTATGGTATGGCACACGTTACCTCTGAAAGGTATAAATGGCCAGTAATGTGAGAGGTGATGTTTTGCTATAGTATGGCACACATGTTACCTCTGAAAGGTATGCACAGCAATGATCCCCTCACTCTGGTACTGGGTCATCCAATTAATGGGTGGTAAGGAATCCCATCTTAATTACAACAGGGGGGATGAACTGGATTCTTGTCTTGCACCAATATAAGTAGGATGGTAGTACATCAAAGTTCAAACCTGCCAACTGTCCAGAATTTTTTATAATATCCCTGAACTACACTGATAGTTTTGCCTTGTCTCTCATAAATTATTTGATTTTCTGGTAAATCACTGAGGATTACACTCAGTCAATAATACCAAGCTGTCCATACTTCGCATTGTTCAGAAAAATGCATATTGATGCAAAATCTAATTTTTCTATTAACCTTTTCAGTGAATTAGAGTAAAATTTAAAACTGATTGTCCCTGAGGTTAGTCCATTGTTCCTACAGATGTCTTAATTTGTGCAGAATTTTTTTGCAATGAAATTTAGAAGTATGATCCATACTTCTCAACTACTTTGCTCAAAGGTTTTGGACAAAGCAAAAACAAAATGGGGGACAAAAAGACAAATGTGTATACCATGGCACTGCACTAAGAGTCTGATGTGGAAGGAGATTACTTACAACGTGCAAACAAAGCCAGCATGTACATGGAATGAGACAAAAATACTTCTGTGAAATGTGTGGCACACACTGAGCCATCACAGGGTTCCGTGGCAAGAAGCTGCACAGTAGTTTCTACTTCTGTTACTCTTCATATTCCAGTGGTGGCTACGTGACATATAATATATTCATTTTCTTCCTCTTTTGTCTTTGCTGCCATCGCCCATGTGGCAACTCCTTCTCCTCTCCTGTTTGGCTGGGTCCTCTCCTGTTTGGCATCTACTACTCAGACGTCCAGGCCACCATGGAGGGACTCTGGCTGACCAAGTTTACCAACAATTGTAAGCTGGGAGCCATTATTAACACCCCAAGTGACGCAGACATCCTACAGAAAGGCCTCACTGAGACCGACGACTGGTGTCAAAACTCTGGTCTTAAGCTTAATGCCTAAAAATGTGTCATCATTCTCTTTCGGAAAAACTCAGTTCCCACTAATTACCACATTGATGGTAACCCAATAAACACTGAAGGCGTTCTAAAAGATCTGGGGACACAGGTTGACAGCAACCTGTCCTTCGACCACCACAATGCCACTGTGGTCAGAAACTCTTTCTATGTGGCACATCTCATTACCAAGGGTTTTGCATCCAGGAAGAAAGAGGTCATCAAGTCTCTCAACTCTTCCTTCATTAGACCAATCATTGAGTATAATGCCCCATTTGGCATGTATGTCACTAAACACCTGCAACAGCTGGAAAGGCTACAAAAGTACCTCATGAAGAGGATCCTAGGCCTTAAACACATGCCCTACATGGACAGACTAAAAAAACTACAGTTTTTCTCTGTCTCATATCGTCTATTAAGAGGCAATCTCTGCTTGACTTACAAAGCCATGTCTTACCCAGCCCTGTTAGAAATGTTACACCTAAAGAAATCCTAATCCCTCCGCACCACATGCTCCAGGGACATCAACCTCATTACCACAATCAACAGAACATGCTGGAGGGACAGGTTCATAATCCAGAGACTGCCCATCCTCTGGAATAGACTTCCCATACATGTCAAGCAGAGCACCTCACTGGTCCTTTTCAAGAGAAATCTTGATGAGTGGATGGGAAATAGAAACTTTACCCTGGGGATCACTCCAATGGCTCTACTTGATAGAGGTACTGGGAACTAAAAGTGGCATGATATTAGGGCATTTCTATGGGCTAGGCTTGTAAAGGCTCCATGGCCATTGTCCTAGTACACACCTATGAACCTATGAATCCCTTTATGCAATTCAGTTTGCTGATTTGTCTGTGAAAGAGTGATTCAGATTGACCATTTGTCACACTGACAAACTCAGCCATTCAAAGAAGGACAGGTGCCTTTTGCAGATTACTAGAACACCTCCAATAAATATCTAATGAGTAGCTTTATATTTATAACTGGAGAGAACCATTTTGCTACATTTTTTATTATCTAATTTAAATAATTTTCTCATAAGATAAACCAATTTCATGTAGAAGTAGTGCTTGCTACCCGTTTTAGAAAATAACTTTATCTGTATCAGGTGTGCTATACAGACAAAGAACTAGATGTTTATCTAAGACACTTCAAAAGCATTTTAAGCCTGCATTACAATTCAGCATACTACTCAAGAATGTGAGATCTTACAACAACAGCAACTCTCTCTCTCCAAACTGTAAAGTAAAACCTATACATTTATGAATAACTCATCCAGATTTGAGTGCCACCAAGATGAAAAGTTTTACGAGTCAAGCTAAGAGACAGATTATCTGGCTTTCTCCTTATTGATATAGCTAATCCTTAACCTTAACCATTGCCTTTTATGAGGTTCCTTTCTTACAAACAAAACCTTGTATCTTTGATTACTAGATGTCTGCATCTTCATTCTTCTCAAATCAAGCTATTCATAATGATACACTAAAGCATTCTCCTACTAGGGACCAGTGCCTATCGGTGATTTCAAAGCAAGGGGAGGCTGCAGGAACCACATGAGTCAGCAGTGATAACTGGAATGGAGTGGGAATAAGCTACAACAGGGACAACCTTAACTGTAATTCCAGTTTTAAAAAAAGTAACTTGTCAGACCCTACTGTACGTGCCAAGTCTTCATAATACTTCAACCCTTCAGAATACGTGAGAGAACTAGAGTGAAAAAGAGAATTAATTTCATACGTAATGGAGTATACAACTTTTTACAGGAATACAAATAAAATGGCAGCCCAGAACAGATTCAGCCAAGAGCAATTCTCTTAATAGCTAAGTAACTTTCTAATACATGGAAACACATCAATTCATATAGCCCATCCTGAAATTCTCTCTCCAACTCCTTTTATCAGAATATTTTCATTCATGACCCCACTGTTTGTTTTGGCTTGCCAGTTTAGAATACCAAATGTGTGATGTGTGACTGCCAGTAATCACACGCACACGCACACACGCACACACACACACACACACACACACACACACACACACACACACACACACACACACACACACACACACACACACACACACACACACACACTTTACCTCAGTATCAGTCTGTGTTCCTTTGTATAGCAGTCTTGGTGGTTGTGAACTGTGAGGACATAGCATTGCAGACTAGTGTCCTACCCACACCTCTCATCTGTCAGTATTTTCACAAAATATCCAGATTGCGGTTTGTTCCTCATAAAATTAGTGGTTTTATGGTAAATAATTCAGGAATGAAGTCAGTAAATAATGGCAAACATTTGAGTTTCAGATTTCATATCATTCAGAAAACACATTTTAATGTAAAAGCTGTTATTCCAGCAACTTTCTAAGTATGTAAGCAATATTTAACATATGTTTAAGTATATCCCTGGCTTTGGGCTTTTGTTTCCCCAATATTTTTGGCTTTGTCCAGATTTCTTGTGCTAAGCTCCCTAGTGGAATTGTGAAGTCAGAAGTTGGAGGTTTGCATAATATTGAAAGACTGATTTTCTTAACTTCTGTTTTTTGCATGGAGTTTGATCTCCTGCACTCCCTTACTCCATATATACTAACTCTAGCTTGTGCTGCTTGTATAGACAGACAGATAGACAGACAGAGAGTTAGATAGCTAGATACATAGAATGACAGGCTGGAAGATAGATAGATAGATAGATAGATAGATAGATAGATAGATAGATAGATAGATAGATAGACAGACAGACAGACAGACAGATAGACAGACAGACAGACAGACAGATAGATAGATAGATAGATAGATAGATAGATAGATAGATAGATAGATAGAGCACTCACTATTACCCAGGTAGCCTGATTTTGATTAGTGGCTCAGGCACTTGATGACACAAGCATGAGGGGATGGGCATGCCCATTCAAAAGATGAGGGAGTGAGCATGTCCAGACACATGGCTTTGGCCAGATGTTCTTCATCTCACATTGCTGCAGTCCTTACATATGGGTAGTCCGCTGTCCTCGGTCGGCCCGAATACCAAAGTATTAGGGTGACGTCAGTCATGGGCGCTCAGATCTGACATCAGAGCGTCAGGGTATAAAAGCGCATGACCGACGTCATATCCTCAGTCTTTTTTGCCGCATGGTCTGATGCAGAAGCAGCGTTGCAAGTGCCGTTCAGCGTTCTGAAATTTTCATATTCTGAGTTTCAGACCGATACCAAGTTGGGCTAAGTACCCCGTTGGGGAATATTTTTGTTTTTTCTTGCCTCAGTTAATTCCGGATGTCAGAAAAAGTGAATAATTGTATTTCTTGTGGGAAACAGATACCGCATAGGGATTATCACTCTCTTTGCATTCCTTGTTTGGGACCGGACCACGACGTAGTCGGGTGTCGGTTTTGTGCTAGGTTTAATAAGCGCACTATAAAAAGAAGGTTAGATTGTGCTAGGTTAGTCTTTGGTAAACGGTGTAATTATAATATGCCGTCGGATCCTCCGGCCGCTTCCAAGAAGCGCAAAGACAAATCCTTGAAACCTAGACAGGTTGATTCGTCCGTTTCGGACACCGGTCCGGCAGAAGCTACAGTGGAGCAGGTGGATCCGGCTGAAGTTTCTGTTGAGTCTCAGGGGGAAACTTTGATTTTGCAGGATGTGGCCTCACAGGAGTCAGGTCTAGCTGAAGGGGCCTCTCAGGTTGCTGTTCTCCCTTCTATGCCTAAGGTGGTTAGGCCTTCTGCTACTATTTCTAAGGCTTCTTCTAAGGGCAGGTCTGTTTTGCCTTCCTCTGGTGTCCCTCCAGGTACTTCAGGGTCTGTGCCTAAAAAGCACATGCTCAAAATGGCAGAAGATTTGATTACTTTAATTAGAGGTTCTATGCCCCCTCCTGATAAGAGGCCCAGGGTGGAGCCTGAGTTGGAAAGTTTGGATCAGGCCTCAGATGACTCAAACTCTTCTGCTGAAGATATTCAAGATTTTCCCCCTTATTCGGATTCTGATGCAGAGGACTCCACTCCTTCTGCTTCTCCTCCAGAGGATTTTTCTTTTTCAGAAACTCTGCATTCCATGAGGGAGCATTTTAAGTGGGAAGGACAGGATTTCTCTGATTCACGGAAGAGGCTTAGGGAATTCTTGTTTTTACCACAGCATAGACCCTTGGCTATACCTCCTGTTTTGGATGTTGTTCAAGATGTTTTCTCGGAGGCTTCCTTAATCCAGATTCTTTGCCTCCTGCGCCAGTTAAACCGGACAGGTATTACAGGGTGCCTGAGGCTCATAAATATCTGTATAAGAGTCCTAGGGCGGACCCAGAAACTATTAGTCAGGGGCCTAAGGGTGTTAGAGCTTCTGTTGTAAAGAATCCGGTTCCTCTAGATAAGGAAGCTAGAGCTTTGGATAGATGGGGTAAGAAGGTGTATACCTCTTCTACTTTAGCAATGAGGGCTTTAAATTGCCAGTTTCATATGTTGAAGTATCAGAATTTCCTCCTTTCTCAGCTAAAATCTAAAGTGGATGCTTTGGCAGAGGGCATAGAGTGTAAAGAATTGCAGGATTTAGTACATGTCTCTGAACAGGTGGGTAAGCATTCTTTGCAGTGTGGTTTTGATGCTGTACAGGCCTCTTCTAGGGTGGCTGCCACTGGTTCAGTTCTTCGAGGCACGCCTGGCTTAAGGATCAGAATTTGTCCGAGCATGTTAAAACTAGAATTCTGGATGCCCCTTTACAGTCTGAAGTTTTGTTTGGTCCCCCTGTGGAGTCGGTTTTGAAGAAAATGGAAGACAAGGCTAAGGCTATGCAGACTGTTAAAGATTTTTGCAGGTGCAACCTCCAAAGTTTAGTAGAAATTGGCCTACTAAGGGGTGGACCTACCCTTCTTCTGATTCTCAGTCTAGGGGTAGATCTAGACGTGGCAGGGGCAGAGCTCACAGTACATTCAGGCCTAGAACTTGGAGTTCGCCTGCACAATCTGCAGGTGAGGGCAGGGGCCAGTCCTTTCGTAAACAGGCCCAATGACCTGCATTTTCAGCTGCCAGATTCTTCTTCCCTGGCAGCTCCTTTGGGAGGAAAGTTAGCACTCTTCAAGCAAAACTGGCTTTTAGTCACCCAGGACAAATGGGTTTTGGATATTATAAACCGAGGCTACAAGTTCTATTTCCATACATTGCCTCCTTTCAAAGGCATGCCAGACGTTCCTCCTCGGCAAAGGATAGAGGCTCACAAGCAGATTTCTTTACTTCTTCAAATAGGAGCTATACAGCCAGTTCCTCTGTCAGAAGTGGGACTAGGATTTTATTCTCGCCTGTTTCTAGTACCAAAGAAAGGGAACACGTGGAGACCAATTTTGGATTTATCTATCCTCAACACTTATCTGGACATTCCAAAGTTCAAAATGCTGACGTTACAACAGCTTTTACCTCTGTTGGGAAAAGATCACTGGATGGTAACTCTGGATCTCAAAGAGGCTTATCTTCATGTTCCTATCAGGCCCAGTTGCAGGAGGTACCTGCGTTTTCGGGCTGGAAATTTACATTATCAGTTCTCTGCATTGCCCTTTGGCTTATCTACTGCACCCAGAGTGTTCACAAAGGTTCTGGCTCCAGTGATAGCTTTTTTCAGGTTAAGAGGAATACAGATTTATCCTTATTTGGACGATTGCCTGATTATTGCACAACACAAAGACGAACTTCTGCATCATCTACAAGTATGTGATGGTAGTGTTAAGATGCCTAGGGTATTCTGTGAACGAAATAAAGTCCAGTCTAGTACCCTCTCAGGACATGTGCTTTCTGGGTGTGAGACTGAATACAGCTTCCCAGATGGCCTTTTTGACCCTGGACAAACAAAGAAGCCTTTCTCTTTATTTCCATCAAATGTCTCTACAGTCCAGGCTGACTGCAAGGACAGTCCTTCAAGCCTTAGGGTTCATGGCATCTTGTATTCTGGTGCTTCCCAATGCCAAACTGCATATGAGGAAGCTTCAATGGTATCTCAAAAATGTATGGACTCAACACTGCCAAGATCTAGACACTGTCATTCAGATAATACCTTGCATTCAGAAAGAATTTTTGTGGTGGGCTCAGGAATGTCACCTAAACAAGGGACTCTCTGTGACCCGACCAGAGGCGAGTCAGATTCTAACGACAGATGCCTCGGACAAGGCTTGGGGAGCACACCTCAATGGAAAATGGGTGCAAGACATGTGGCCTGTCAGACTTCAACATTTGCATATCAACTTGAAGGAGATGTTAGCAGTCCAATTTGCATTGATGGCTTTCAAGGATTTACTTCACCCAGGACAGGTGTTGATTCGAACAGACAACACTGATGTCATGTGGTACATCAACAAGCAAGGGGGAACCCATTCGTACCCTCTTTGCAGGCAAGCGATGATTTTGTGGGACACTGCTCTCAGTTTACACCTCAATCTTCAGGCAAGGTTTCTACCAGGAGCACAGAACTCCTTAGCAGATGTGTTGAACAGACAAATTGTGGATCCTCACGAGTGGAAACTGGATCCTCATGTGTTTCAAAAGTTGACAGTGTTATGGGGGACTCCAGACATAGATCTGTTCGCTTCTCCACTAAATTACCAGTTGCCAAAGTTTTGCACAAAAATGTTTCATCCCACAGCTTGGAAGGTGGATGCTCTATCATTCAGTTGGAGCAGTCTTCATGTCTATGCCTTTCCACCTCTGCCTCTCATTCCCAAGGTACTCCTGAAGGCCAGAATAGACAAGCCATCCATGATTCTGATAGCGACGGATTGGCCTCGACAGCACTGGTACCCACTACTGAGGAGTTTGGTACGGGAGCCTCCATGGCCTCTGCCTTTGATTCCGCATCTTTTGTCTCAGGAGGGCAATCACTTCCTCAATGTCAAGATTCAGTCTCTGCATCTCACAGCCTGGCATATTCTGTTTTAGACCCTGGAGGGTCTCAGCTTCCACAACAAGTTTTGAATGTTATTTTGGAGGCCAGATGGCCTAGTACAAGGAAAGTTTACGCTGATAAATGGAGGAGATTTTTTCTTTGGAGCAAAGCGAAGGACTTTGATGTTTCCAAGCCTGATTTAAGTGTTTCTCTTCAATATCTTACTGAGTTATTGGACAAGGGTTTGTCTTTCTCCTCGATAAAGGTTCATGCTGCAGCCATTTCTGCTCACTATGACTGTGACCCTCCTTTATTTTCCCATCCTTTGTTTAAGCAATTTCTTAGAGGGCAAAGAACATAAGACCCCACGAGAGCTCCTACTCCTGCTTGGGATCTCAATTTTGTGTTGGAAAAGCTTACTCTACAACCTTTTTAGCCTGCAGCTACTGCCGAGTTAAAGTATTTATCATGGAAGACTGCTTTTTTGTTGGCCATTACCTCTGCAAGAAGGGTTTCTGAATTACAGGCCCTTATGGCAGTGGAACCTTTCCTGATTTTTCATAAGGATAGGGTATCTTTGCGTACTAATCCTTCCTTTATGCCTAAAGTGGTTTCTAGTGTGGCCTTGAACCAAACTATTCATTTGCCTACTTTTTATGCACACCCACAAAATAAAGGGGAGAAGATTTTGCATACTTTGGATATTCACAGGCAGTTACGTTATTATGTGAGCAGAACCAAGGGGTTCAGGCAGTCTCAGCAGTTGTTTGTTTCTTTTGCTTTGGGTTCTCAGGGAAAACCTGTTTCAAAACAAACTATTTCTAAATGGATTGGGTTTTGTATTTCTTTCTGTTATTCCCATCATGGTAAGGAGATTCCGGCTGGAATCAGACCTCATTCCACTAGAGCTACTGCCACTTCTACTGCCTTTCTAAGGGGTAGCTACAAAGATATTTTGGAAGCAGCCACTTGGAGTTCAGTACATACTTTTTCCAAGCATTACCACCTTCCTCTTTATTCTAAGTCTAGGGCTGGATTTGCCACTGCAATATTACAGGGCATTTTGGCAGCCCCTAATGCTTTATGATTTTGCCATCCTCCCTTTACCTCTGCTTTGGGATTCTACCCATATGTAAGGACTGCAGCAATGTGAGATGAAGAACATAGTACAGTTTTGTACCTACCATAAATGTAGATGTTCAAGATCCACATTGCTGCAGTCCAATTTACCTCCCTCCTTCCCTCTGTAGTTTGGCATGGTTATATGGTTTGGGTGATGGTTGTTGTTGGGCATGTTTTGGGAGGTATCCTGTTTTGGGCTGTGGCCTTTCTTTTTAGGGCCTTCTGACATCTGGGGCAAGAAAAGACTGAGGATATGACGTCGGTCATGCGCTTTTATACCCTGACGCTCTGATATCAGATCTGAGCGCCCATGACCGACGTCACCCTAATACTTTGGTATTCGGGCCGACCGAGGACAGCGGACTACCCATATGTAAGGACTGCAGCAATGTGGATCTTTGAACATCTACATTTATGGTAGGTACAAAACTGTACTATTTCCCTGGTGGAGACCAGGAAATGGCTATGTGGTGCCTCCTGAAGATCAGTTGGTAACCTCCCGATGTCAATGCTTTTCAGAAGTCAGAAGCTGTGCAGTGCTGACTCCCACTGCAAATCCCACCCATGTGCTCTGATTGGGCAGGTACAGGGGGTAGGGCATCAGACTCTGTTCCAAGTTCCCTTTCCCCTTTTCTTCCATATGAGATCCACCAGTCCCTCCCTCTCTCTCTTTCCCTCTCTCATTTCCACACCTAATTCCCTTAGTATCTTTTAACAAGGGGTTCTTCCTTGGTAGTTTTCTCATGTCAGTTTTCCCTGTTTCCATTGTCTTAATTTTGCCTGACTGAATTATTTTATATATTTTCTGGCATTGTTTTATGTTTCTCATCTGTGCTGAAACTGCTTCCCCCTTATTCTAGAGGTGGAATTTATAAAATTGGTCTAACAGCTTTTGTGTTATCTGATTGCTTCAAGGCTTGCTGATTTAAAAATAGTTTCTGTTTGTAAATTCTTTAATACACTGTTGGAAACTCCTGGTGTTCTGGCTGAAGTGTGATTCTCAAACAATCTCAAAATATTTTGCTGATTGATAAGTATATTTCTTGGCATTTTAACCTTTCAGAGTTCTGCATTGCCTTAATTTTGACTGACTTTAATTTTTTTTTATATATTTTCTGGCATTGTTTTATGTTTCCCATCTGTCCTAAAACTGCTTTTCCCCTCCCTCCCACTCTATTCTTGTAGTGTTGTTATAGCTGGTAGCTTTGCAGTTGCCCGCCCCTACTGTAAATTTGATCAGGGACACCCCTCCCAGTCTGGTGTTCACTCTACGTAATACAGAGAGAACATTTGAGAATGCCAACCCACTTAGATTCTTAATCTTTAATTTTTCTTCTGCTCCGCCTTCTTCTCTCTTTGCATTTTACTAAAAAAATGCACTTTATTTTGCTTTTGCCTCTTCTTAAAAGTACTCAATTGTATTTATTCTGCTGCATTATTACTGCTTGCTAGTAGCCTCATTAAAGTGTAACTGTTATTCTAAGCCTTTGGTTGAAGCACTTGGGCTTCAGTCCAGTTGTTTTACATTTAGAAGGTTTGTGGTCTGCACTGTTGTGGCAGGATAGGTAGCTTACATCCTTCTAAGTTGGGAGTTGCTGATTGGAGGCTTAGTGTCTGTTATTCTAAAAGTGTATTAGTTCTGGTTTAAGCACTTGGGCTTTGTGACAGTTATTTTACATTAAGAAGGTGTGGTCTGCACTCTTGTGGGAGGAGAGGGTAGATTCTACCCTTCTGAGTTGGGAGTTTCTGGTTAAAGGCTTATTGTGCCTGCTTATTTAAACTGTTTCTTTCTGAAATTGGTATGCCTTGTTTGCTGTAGCATAGGCTAAATTCAGACCTGCTGAATCTAGCTTTGTTTGTATAACTTGAGCACTAATCCAGACCATATTTTTTTGGAGAACGTTCCACTGTACCCTAGTGGTAGGAGTGTGCAGTTAGAACTTGTCTGATTGAAGACTGCTGGAATGGGGCTCAGTTTTTTAGCTTTTTATTGGTTAATTGGTTAATTTGTTTAAATAAGTTTACTCATTTGCTACTGTTATATTAAAAAACATACACTTTATGCATCGCCGCTTAGCTATGGTTAAACTATTCCCGGCGCCATAAAGTCTGCTCTACAAATTTTCCTTTAGAACTAGCCAGTGTTTTAGTTTTAGCACTCAAATCTGTTTCTTTGAGCTTAGCACTTGTTCAGAACTTGTTGTAAGCACTAAATAAGCTACAAATTACTACAGCACTCAACTTTCCTCACTTTTCTAGAGGAAAACAGTTTTTAGTACTTAATAAATAAGCACCTATCCAGGCATGTCTACGGGTCAGCTCCCGGTGTTTTCTCCTGTCTACCTGATGAATCTGGGCATCTTGGGGCAATGCAGCAATTGCCTCATGTACGCAGACAACCCTCTCCTCCTAACACCCAACACTACAACCTGTGAGAGATGCACTTATATAGCCAAACTGGAATCAAAGCTCTCATCACCTAAGACTAGACTAGACAGTCAAGAGGAGAAGGTAAATACTTGCACCATACCACGCTCATCACATAGTCTCTCAAAACCTACACCACCAAAACTCACACATAGCAACACAAAACACAAACCTACATTCACAGAGGCTCTCAATAAAAATCTGCTCAAGCAAAAGAGACCTCCAAAGCAGAAACGCAAGCAACCTCCACTCCCCAATACAACCCAAGTGACACATAGTCCATAAACTCAGTGTGCCACTTAACCACAACCCATAATGCATAACAACATACCCAACAGTCTAGTCATAGGCGACTCTACAGGCAGGCACACTGATGTTCCACTTACCAGGCTAAACAAGGAGAAAGTTACTGTCAGCTGCCTGTCGGGTACCAGGATCTGCCACATAACGCACTCACTCAGGTCACTCCACAACAAGTACAAATATGACTCTGTCATTGTCCATGTTGGTGTGAATGACCTGAGATGCACCTCTCTGGACTACATGAAAAGAGACATGGAGAAGCTCTCCGATCTTGTAGCCCAGGCAGGTATGACCCTGTTCCTGAGTAGCATCCTGGCATCACCCAGAATGATACAACAGTACAAGGACAAAATGATTGACTTCAACAATTGGCTAAGCTTCTGGTGTCATTCTAAGCGGATCCAGTATCTGTCTGCCTGGGATGGCATAATCGACAGACCACGATGCTTTGCCAGAGATGGCCTGAACCTGTCACCCTTGGGATTCCAGATAATGGATAAGGCTCTTGCCACCCCTATAGTGCCTTTTTAAGGCAAGGTTCAAATGACAAATTCTCCACCATAGCAGGTAGAAGCAAGCAAAATGTGAGGGTAATGCTACTCAATACTAGAAGTCTGAACTTCAAAATGCATTAATTCAAGGCACTCCTTAAAATTGAGAACATCAACATCTGTGTAGTGACAGAGACCTGGTTCAAGGCTCCAGAGAGCACACTCCTGCAGTACCAGGCTATAATTCATACCACACCTTTCGGCCACCTAACCTGGACCGAAACACTAAAGGTGGAGGCGTGTGCATATTCATTAAGGATATCCACACCTCCAGGCTAGTTGCTCAGCATAATGCATCCGAGATTATCCAAGTGGAAATAACTCTGGGCAAGAACGCAATCCAAATTGTAACTTGCTACAGATCACACACCATGCCCCAGGATTCCCACTCCTCATTTCTTGATACACTGGAAAATATTAGGGTACAACCCAACACCCTAATAATGAGTGATTTCAACTACCCCACCATTAACTGGGAAAACTACTGATGTACCAACTCTTTTGTTCAACGTCTTCTGGAATTCATAAATTCCAAAGCCTTGGATCAACTTATCCACACCCCCACCAGGGGCAGCAATATCCTAGACCTGGTCATTACCAACATGGACGATCGGTGTTCCACACCAGATGTCAATTCTTTGTTGGTCAGATACAACCACAAGCTAATCATCCTAGACATCTACATCCCACCCCCACCTCCCATTAGGGAAACCACCGTAAAAAATTTCTCCAAAGCCAACTTCACGCTTCTTAAGACAGAAGTGGAAAACTTTGTGACATCCATGCAGAAGGACAATAGAGGTACCACTGCTGAATCCTACACAAATGCACTTTATAAGCACTTACACGAGTGCATGGATCATGCTATCCCTAACAGAACCAAGATGCTATCCTCCAGGAAAAGGAACCCAATCTTGTGGTCCCCTGCCATAAACAAACTCTACCACAGAAGAAATAAATTGTTTCAAAAAAGAGTAAAATCCCATGATTGGAGGCACTCCCTGGTCAGCCTCAGTAAGAAGCTGAGATCCCTCATAAAATCCTCCAAAGCTAGTTACAAAAACAAAATCGCCACTGATTCTAAAGACAACCACAAAGCATTCTATAGCTATGTCAAGAATCTCAGTGGCAACACTCAGATCTGCTCTTGAGTTACAGCACAATGGCACTAAATATACAGAACCAACTGATATGGCCAACTTCTTGGCAGATAGGTTCAGGGCTAACTTTACCCCCCTCTCACCCCCTTAAGGGCCCATCTCTATACTAGAAGATTGCAAAGTTCCTGTAATCATGGCTGCACAGGTAAAAAACATACTCTCCAAAGCCAAGAACACAGCATTCATGGGACCTGACAACATCCCAGGCTGCGTGAACTACAGAATGAACTGGCACCCCACCTAAGCACCATGTTGAATCATAGCCTTGCCTCAGGCTTTCTGTCCACTGAATGGCACACAGCGATGGCTATCAAACTCCACAAAGGGGGAGCCACCACGGACCCCAGGAACTACTGCACCATTAGCCTAATGAGCCTGGTCTGCAAGGCCATGGAACGTATCATCATGGAACTTATAAACAAAGACATTGGTAATCTCCAAACTCTGGATCCCACCCATTTCGGGTTTGTAAAAGCCAGATCATGTCTCCTAAACCTGATAGACTTCTTTGAAGCAGTCACCAAAGCTGTAGACAAGGGTATGGTGGTTCACACAGCCTATCTAGATCTCGCCAAGGCTTTTGACACCATCCCCCACTCTGGAATTATAAATAAACTCGCTAAACTAGGTATAAATCCCTATGTCACAAGATGGGTTGAAAACTGGCTCACTGACAGAACCCACACTGTGAAAGTAGCAGACTCCAAATCAAACTTCAGACCATTGACAACTGTGTACCACAGAGTTCAGTCCTGCGTCCTCTCTTGTTTGGTGTCTACTTTTCTGAAGTACAGGCTAACACAGAAGGTCCTTTGGCTAACAAAGTTCGCAGATGACTGCAAACTAGGAGCCATAATTGAAACTCCTAACGATGTGGACATCCTACAAAAGGGCCTCACTGAGATAGATGCCTGGTTTCAAAGCCATGGCCTCAAGCTCAATGCCAAAAAGTGCATTGTCATCCCCTTTGGTAAAAACTCTGTACCCATGAGCTACCACATAGGTGGTAGTCTACTTAACACCAAAAGTGTGATGAGACCTTGGGACACAGGTAGACAGTAGTCTCTCCTTTGATAATCACATCGCCACAGTAGTCAGGAAATCCGTCTACATGGCACACTTCATCACAAAATGTTTCTCATCCAGGAAAAAAGAGGTCATTGTTCCCCTCTACTCGTTACTCATTAGACCCATTATAGAGTACAACGCCCATTTTGGTACGTACCTCACAAGACATCTACAACAACTGGAAAGGCTGCAGAAATACCTCACAAAGAGGATTACCGGCCTCAAACAGATGCCCTACACAGACCGTCTCAAAAAACTCCAGCTTTACTCCATCGCATATCGCCTACTCAGAGGCAATCTCTGCCTAACATACAAAGTTATGTCAAACCCAGAGCTGTTGGACATGCTCCACTTAAAGAAATCCCAATCCCTCCGAGCTACACGTTCTAGGGACTTAAACCTTGTCACCACAATAAACAGAACATGCAGGAGGGATGGATTCCTGTCCCAGAGACTTCCCATACTCTGGCAAACTACCTATATATATCAAACAAAGCTCCTCATTAGCACTCTTCAAGAAAAATCTTGATGATTGGATGGATAAAAGGAAATTCTCCCCAGGGATCATCTCAGTGGCTCTGCTTGACAGGGTCACAGGAAAATAATTTACTTGGGTGGCGAAAGCCTGGGTATGTTTTTGGTTAGGCTTCTATAGGCCCTAGGGCCGATAGCCTAGTACCTACCTATGAACTTACTTCTTTTATTAATTTAACTACTGAAGCTTTCTGGTTAGACTCATGTTTCTTGACAGTTTCCACACTGACGTCTGTATTCATTTATTTATTTTTTTAATGAACAGATTCTTTTGCTAAGACTTAGTATCAGATTTATCTAAACCTTCAGGTTAGAATCTCACCATTACACCATGAACCAAATCTGAGTTCCTTTTGTTTTGTGTATTTCTACACTGTATTGAAACTATCTGGCAACATGTCTAGATGAACCCCTCCATAGTTTCCAAAGCTCTTTAAAATGATGAAAGCCTTTTTTGCAGTCACCATATCATGTGTTGAGACAGAAACTAGGTGCAACATTTTGCTTAAAAGAGTTTGTATATCTGCCTTTGTTATAGAGTATTCTCTTTTGTCCACATGCAGACATACTACTCCAGATTTATATTCTACATTTAAGCTAACTAGTTGTTTTATGTTTACAAACATTTTGCATTCCAAGTAATGTAATCATGCTCCCTGAATCCAGCAATTTATACATTTCTTTTCAATCTATCAGAATGTCACATTTAACAGGTTGTGCGTTAGGCCCGGCAAGCCAGCACATAAAAATCTACTGCCAATCATTAGCGGACCGGAGTTCCGCTGTGGCGACCCCTAACCGGAAAAAGCTGAAAGACAGTTTTAGTATCAGCACAGTAACAAAAAGCAAAGTATACACTTCTAGAAGTTAAAACCTCAGCGTTATCACATTTCATAGGTACGCTTTCAGGTACAAATGATTGGCTAACATTAACAGTTTTACAGACACACGATTGCTGTCATGTGTTGTGAAGTATTTGGCTGTATCATTTTCAAACAGTTAAAACGAGCTAAATCAGATGGCAAAATTTTTTCTCATGTGCTGGCAATAACACACACTCAAGAGAAGGCTTATTATTAGCTCTTGCTGCATGCCGGTCTGACTTAAGATTTTCAGTTTCAGTAGACAGTAGCTGTTCTACTAAAGCAAGAACCTGGTCACAAAGCATAGGGTCTTTTGCTCTTTCTCTCTCTCTGGAAAACTAACTTTCTTAAAGTACTAGGGCGTGCCCTTTTAAATTTGTCTGTAGTCAAAATATATTTTATTTATACTGTTTGTTCACTGGGTAACTGGATTGGTCTACTGACCATTTTCAACCACGACCCAAGCTCAAAGAGCAGAAAATGCATCACGGTCTTTTAATCAACAATATCATGTACAAAATGAGTACACAGCAAAATTCAGGACATAGCAAGACTGAATGTAGACAGGGTAACATTTACAGATCCAGTCAGAGTGCATTGAAAAAAAAAAGATATATACAAAAAGCAAGCTCATTTGTACATAAAATGCAATGCAATCATACATATAACACATAAACTTGTATATATACATATGAAATATTTGAATATAAGATGCCACACTAAGAAGCTAAGAAATATTTATTAAATGTGTTGCTGTTTTTTATTAAATGGGATGGTAAGTTATCTAA
Organism: Protopterus annectens; assembly: GCF_019279795.1. Lineage (NCBI taxonomy): Eukaryota > Metazoa > Chordata > Ceratodontiformes > Protopteridae > Protopterus > Protopterus annectens. Next base: position 1,097,215,865 of record NC_056743.1, read on the forward strand.
CCATTAGTCATGGTAGCAGATTCAGTAAAGAGATGTTTTTTAAGTGCACCTTTGAAGCTTTTAATGGTTTTTAGATTTTTGATGTCTGTAGGAAGGTGGTTCCAGGTAGCAGGTCCCAGTCTAGAGAAAATTCTTTTTTGTAGCAAATTGCAGTAGTGTATTGGGGGTGTGATAATAGAATGATCTGCAAATTTTATTCTCAGTAGTGCATTCTGTGAGTATTGTGGGTTGAATGCATGTTGAGAAAAGGAAGGGCATATTTGTTTTGGTATTAAAATATTTTTAGCAATGGCTCTGTGAGCAGCAGGAGAAAGGATGGTGCTGATCTTGTAATGTAGTTTTAATTCAGCAATGGCATTATTAGTCATAAAATCAGTGTGCGGTAAAGGAAAGGGAGGGGTCGAGTAGGCCTAGGTACCTCTCTCCAGTGACATTAGGCTTTATGTTCCCACTAAGATCTGTTGAAAAAATAGGAGAAATAGTGGGCAGTTTCTTGGCTGAGGCAAAGATCATGACACTAGTTTTCTTGAGGTTAATTAGTAGTACGCCAGTAGTGGACCATGTGCATAACTGAGTGAAATTTTGTTGTAATTTGATTTACAGGTCAGAATGGCTGGTACTGAACAGCATATTATCTGGATACATTATTAATTTAAGATTTGGTAATTCTAGGGGAGATCATTAACAAAGTCAGAGAAGAAAAGAGGACCTAGCACAGACCCTTGTGGGTCGTCTGTATTACATTTACTAGCAGCAGAGAATTAGAGGTTGCTATGGACTTGGAAGGTTCTGCTCTCTTAGACAGTTGTAAAACCAACAGATAGTGTTATTTCCAAAGTTGAGTTTGCTGAGAAGAAGGGTACAGCTGACCCTTTCAAAAGCCTTTGTCATGTAAACAAAAAAACATGCAGTAATAAGCGAAACATGCAGTAGTATGTCCCTTAGTCTGGTTGCAAAGAATGGAATCAATGGCCATTACCAGGGCAGTAAAGGTAATGAAGTCATTGTGAAAGCCTTGCTGTGCATCACACAACTGTCCGTAGTTGTTAGTGTGCTTAAGTAGTTGCTTGCATAAACGTTTTTCATGAATTCTGGAAATAGGGCACATGGTAGAACTAGTTCTCCAATCCTTCATCCTATTAGGAGAAGTGACTTTAGGTAGCAGGAATGTAACTTCATGCTTGAATGCTGCTGCAACATTCCTGAGGAGAGGGAGAGGTCAAACATATGAGTAAGGGGGTTAGTATTTTTTTCACCTACAAGCCTTTGGAAGGTGGGATGAAAATTGCTGCATTTATATTTAAATTGTTACGTTTCAGAACTAAGGACTTTGTTTTACTGAAATTTCAGAGAAGTGAAAGGTTGCTACAAAAGAGGCTAGAGGTTACAGATAACTGGAATGTTATTGTTCTTCACTGGTGAGGGAGTAAGTTGTTGGAGAGGTTTCAGTTATGTTGATTATGGTGGACTGCAAAAAGAGAGCACAGCTGAAAAGTTATTATTTAATGTTCTTAAATACTTTATTTCATTCCAAAACTGATTTGGTCTAAGCAAGTTCACTTCTTGCTTCTTGTTTCTGTCTAAGGTGCAGGGCTTTTGCAGTATTTGTTGCAAATTCTTGTTTATTTCCTTAAACTCAGAAAAGATGTTCTTTGTGTTTCACTGTTGCAGTCATTACATTTGGGTTATCTGCTTGCAGGTAGCCCTCAGTTGGCCTGATTATCAAAGTCTTGGGTTCTGCATCGGTTGCGGTCTCATCTTCCATGATATCAGGTAGTCAGGGGTATAAAGCATGCAGCTGACACCATTACATCAGTTTTTCTTGCGCCAGATGTCAGATGCCCTCATAATGGGAAGCAATTATATACAAAGATACACCTCCAAACAAAAAGCAAATACACCAGAAAGCTTAAATACAGTAAACAAGAAGAGAGGTATAGTCAATAGAAGTCAGGGGGCTGCAACAGTGAATACATGCGAACATATACATTTATGGTAAGTGTACACAACTGTACTATGTTCTTCATGTTTCACTGTTGCAATCATTACATTTGGGTAGATTCCCAAAGCTAAGGAAGGGAGGAGGCAATTAGCGAGCATTAGGACCAGCTATTAGGCCCTGCAAGACTGCAGTGGCAAAACCAACTCTGGATTTAGAAAAAATTGGCAAGTGGTAATGCTTGGTGAAGGTAGGTACAGAACTCCAGGTAGCAGCTTCTAGGATGTCCCTGGTAGGAACACCTCTGATAAAGGCTGTAGAAGTAGATGCAGCCCTGGTGGAATGGGATCTTATCCCCTGTGGGGTAGGTTTTCCACCTACATTTATGGTAAGTGTACACAACTGTACTTTTGGTGTAGTTCTGCATTGTTGGGTTTCTTTTTCCAGTTCTTCCAGCCTGAATCTCTGGTATTAATTTTGTTTTGAATATTCTTCTTCCTTCAGCTGTTCCTGTTAGGGGTCACTACAACAGATCATCTGTTTCCATTTCTTCCTGTCCTCTGCATCTTGCTCTGCCACACCAACCACCTCCATGTCCTCTCTCACCACATCCATAAACCTTATCTTAGGCCTTCCTCTTTTCCTGGCAGCTCCATCCTTAGCATCCTTCTCCCAATATACACAGAATCCCTCCTCACCATATGCCCAACCCAATGCAATCTTGCCTCTCTGGCATTGTCTCCAAACCATCCAACCTGATCTGACCCTCTAATATACTCATTCCTAATGGTGTGCATCCTCATCACACCCAATGAAAATCTTAACATTTTTAACTCTGCCACCTCCATCTCTGACTCTTGTCTTTTTGTCAGTGCCACTGTCTCTAACCCATATAACACAGCTGGTCTCGCTACACTCTTGTAGATGTTCTCTTTCACTCTTACTGGTACCCAACTGTAACAAATCACCCCTGACACTCTTCTCCACCAACTCCACCCTGCCTGTACTCTCTTCCTCACCTCTCTTCCACTCACTATTACTTTGAATTGTTGATCCCAAGTATTTAAACTCATCCACTTTCACCAACTCTACTCCCTGCATCCTCACCATTCCTCTATCCTCCCTCTCATTCACACACATATATTCTGTCTTAGTCCTGTTGACCTTCATTCCTCTCCTCTCTAGAGCATATTTCCACATCTCCAGGGTCTCCACAACCTGTTCCCTCCTCTCACTACAGATCACAATGTCATCCACAAACATCAGGGCCTACCCGACACAGATAGGCTAAAGGCCTTGTCCCTCTACTTAGTCTCCTACAGACTCCTTAGAGGTGACCTCTGTCTGGCATACAAAGCAATGTCAGACCCCGCCCTGATGGGACTGCTGCATATCTGCAAGTCAAGCTCCACTCTAGTAACCAGCATGCAAGACCTCAACCTGGTCTGTGATATAAATAGGACTTGGTGGGACAGATTTGTGTCCCAGAGACCCCCCCCCCTTTTGTAGAATAGACTCCTTCTCCATGTAAAGCAGAGTACCTCGTTAAACCTTTTTAAGTGCAATTTGGATAACTGGATGGTGAATAGAAAATACATCCCTGGGTTTCCACCTGTGTCCCTACTGGACAGTGGCATAAGGTGCTGACTTGTTGGAAGATGTGCTAAATTCTTGGCTAGGCTTGTAAGGGCCTCAGGGCCAATAGCCTAGTAACTTCCTATGATTCTATGATCCTATGATCATAGTCCACGCAGATTCCTGTGTGATCTCATCTGTCAACCTGTCCATCACCATTGCAAATAATAAAGGGCTCAGAGCTGATCCTTGATGTATTCCCACCTCCACTTTGAATGTATCCATCACTCCTACTGCAGACCTCACCACTGTCAGACTACCCTCATACATATCTTGTACCACTCTTACATACTTCTCTGCCAATCCTGACTTCCTCATACAATACCACAACTCTTCTGTAGACACCCTATCATATGCTTTCTCTAAGTCCACAATATCCTCAGAGCAAACATTGCATCTGTAGTGCTCTTTCCTGGAATGAAACCATACTGCTACTCACTAATCATCACCTCCCTTCTTAACCTAGCTTCCACTACACCTTCCCATAACTTCATGCTGTGACTAATCAATTTTATCCCTCTGTAGTTACTACAGCTATTAATTTTGTTTTAAATATCCACTGGAAACCATGGACAATACTGTGATCTAAACCTTCTTTTTGTAAGGCGGTACACTGTTTCCTCAGTTGTGGTCAGGTTTGTGTTGAAAACTTCTAAAGCATGACTTGCAGGGGAACCCAGCCTACAGCACTGAGGAGGGTGCTGAAATTTGGCAGCTTATTATTAGGTAAAGCTTTCCCGTCAGTTGTTTGAGGAGGTGTTTTGTATGTTCTGAATGGCCAAATGGATTTAATGGGTGAATGCTCAATCAGAGCACTGGGAAGTATTTCAGTGTGAGGCACGTATTTTGTATGTTGGCCACTATTATGACAAGTGTGGAACCATAGCCAGTCCTTCTATTGGTTCCAGTAAGAGGTTGTATCATTTGGGCCAGACTAAATTGTTGCAACATTTTGTTGAAAGGCAGAGAGTTTTTCCCAGTAGTGTTGATATTGAAATCATCATGAATAACTGTTATGTACTCCTTTAGGGAATATATGTTGTAGAGTTTAATGTAAAAGAGAGACAGAGGAGGTGGGGAATGTAAACTGCAGCAATCCACATGAGTATGCCCACCAATGTGATTTGAGACAGTACCCAGTTGGGTCTGTTGTCATCTGTAGTATGATTACTGCAGTCTACAAGTATAATCGAGGTATTGCTTGTGATTAGAATTGAAGCACTCCTACCAGATCTAGGTCCTGGTCTTTAGCCATTTTATGTATGTATGTATATATATATATATATATATATATATATATATATATATATTTATATTTATATATATTGGTCCATTTTATTTCTGATATGATAGGTGATTGGGATCTGTACTGAGGGCTGAATTGAGGGGGTCCTAAATCTGAGTAAATATCTCCTGAACATATAAGTTTGAGTCAGAGACAGTGGAGTTTTGAGAGAAGATCCTTAATTTTTCGGATGGGGAGTGGTGATCTCTGTAGGAGTATGGATTGCCAAAGAAATTGTTTTCTAGTAGCATAAGTGATTTTTATTGCTGGTTTCAGTCAGTAGAGTGTGTATTCTTTGCTGTCAGTAGTAGGCCTGAGTAATGCTGGAGAGTTTCTGGCATGGACGAGAAAGAGGCAAATGTGTGTAATAAACAGACTGAAGGCTAAAATGGCAGACAGAACAGTAAGACATCATGTGAAGGAAAGTGTTGAGAGATTAACAATTGGCATTATGAGTCTGCAAAATAGTTGGGGTTCTAACTTGTAAAGACACAAATTGAGCATAAATAGGGAAATGTCAGAGGTGTAATAGATAATTTACCAAGGTACCTGGAGAGTGAGAGAGGTGGTAAAATGGGAATAAAGGTCTGGTAGGAGTCTGACAATAAGTAATTTAACAATGTCTTTTCCATCATAATAAAAGGAAGTGGAAAGGTGGGTAAAGCAACCACTCCAGTTTAAGTTTTGCCAGTGCAGTAAATCCAGTACATTACACTCAATTAAAAGTAGAAGCTCCAGACAGAAGAAGATACTACAGTATATGTTATTAGCTTTAGAAGCTGTGTCTGAAGATTAACTGAAAGTGCAGCCTATATCTGCAGTCTAGGCTGTGAGTTAAAATGGACAGATGAGAGAAAGACCACAGCCTGCCACCTAGGTTGTGTGCACATATTAAAGTCCACGGCCTATCTGACATCCAGGCCATATGCATAGGCTAAGTAGTACAACCTATCTGCCACCTAGGCTTTGTTTATAGGTTAATGAGCCCAGACTGTCTGCCACCTAGACAGTGTACATAGGTTAAGGGCCTCAGACTACCTGCCACCTAGGCTGTGTGCATAGGCTAAGGACCACAGACTACCTGCCACCTAGGCTGTGTGCATAGGTTAAGGACCTCAGACTACCTGCTACCTAGGTTGTGTGCAAAGGACCACAGGCTACCTGCCACCTAGGCTGTGTGCATAGGTTAAGGACCACAGACTACCTGCCACCTAGGCTGTGTGCATAGGTTAAGGACTTCAGACTACCTGCCACCTAGGCTGTGTGCATAGTTTAAGGACCACAGACTACCTGCCACCTAGGCTGTATGCATAGGTTAAATGTTTATGCTCCAACCATTGTCAATTTTTTTTGTGTCACTTTTTGATAGTCATCTGCGTCATCCCCATACAGGTATGTCAAAAGGACAGTTTATGTTTTTTAATGTAAGGCAAAAATCAGGTCTGAACTGTTATGTAGTCATTTTCTGGGAGAGCAAGTCATTAACACACACACACACACACACACACACACACACACACACACACACACACACACACACACACACACACACACACACACACACACACACATATTGGGTGCTTTGTAAACTCACACTGAAATCTAAAAACAATGCTAGGTTTTTCATACATAAAGATTAAACCCACTGAAATATATTGTGACATCTATTTAAAATATGGTGGTATGACTTCTAATTTGATAAGCTGTGATGCACTTTTATGATACACCTTCCTGTTATGAATTATTACATTGTGAAAGTTATTACATCAGAAAGTACATTGATAGACAGTTATTTATACCAGGAATATTGTTCCTTTTGATGGTTGGTGTCATATTTCATGCAGGCTAATTAAATGTCCAATAATTTAATACAGATTCAGTTTTGATGAGTGTTTAGTTTCTGATTTGCCTTTTTATTGGGAGGATGAGTCACACTTATGCTGTTTTTATACATGGTTTAATGTGGATACTGCATTGTAAGTTCTCAAGATGCAACCAAACATTTTAGGTGGGGAATAGATGGTTGGTTACAGCTGTTACAGAAATGAACCTGACATAATGAAATTGCCATGGAGAAATTATAGTGTAACATATTAAATATTTATTGTAAGCTTCTGATGTTCTTTGTGCTTCACTGTTGCAGTCATTACATTTGGGTAATCTGCTTGCAGGTTGCCCTCAGTCAGCCTGATTAACAAAGTCTTGGGTCCTGCATCTGTTGCTGTCCCTTCTTCCATGACGTCAGGGCGTCAGGGGTGTAAAACATGCAGCCGATGCCATTACATCATTCTTTCTTGCCGTGTGGTGTCTGAAGCAGAAGCAGTTCGCAAGTGCCGGTCGGCCGACTCCTGAAATTTTCGGTTTCGAGTTTCAGAACCAAAGTGTTCAACTAAAAGCTAAGTACCCCGTTGGGAAAACTTTTTTTTGCTCCTTTCCAATGTCAGTAAAAGTTAATAATTGCATTACTTTTGGAAAGCAAATACCTCATAAAGATTTTCATTCGTACTGTATTCTTTGCCTAGGCCCTGACCATGACGTACCTTGTTGTCGGTTTTGTGCTTTATTTAATCAGCACACTATCCGTCGTCGGTATATTTTTGCCTCTAAATATTTTTGTTTTCAGTTTAATTATCCAGAAATGTCATTGGTTTGCCATCCGACTACCGGAATTCCAAAAAAACGCAAAGATAAAGACAGAGACAGGCCGCCAAGGTCCAAAACTGCCGACGACGCTTCTCCTAAGCCAGTCACCAGTTCGCCAGTACTCAGTGAGGCACTTTCACAACCCCTGATACCTGCTACTTCTGATTCGCAAGCCTCTACTGAGACCCTTTCAGAGTCCGGTATGCTGCAAGATACTTCAACTATGGAACCCGTGGATGTCTCTACCTTGGATGGGTCCGGAGCCGCTGTGCAGGCACCGGCTTCTAAGGGTGCACTCAGGCCTATGGACTTGCATATTAAATCGACGCCTCCTTCATTAATAAGGCCTAAATCTCGATTCATGTCTAAAAAAACGATGCCCAGGCCACATGCTCAGGCCTCTATGCCTAAACAAAAAAATGATAAAAATGGCTGAAGATCTAATAACTCTAATCAGGGGTAGTCACCCCCCCCCCCCAAGAGGCCTAGGGCTGAGCTTAATTATGAATCTTCTGATCAGGATTCTGTTTTTTCTGACTCTTCTGATCCCTGACCTGGATTTGCCCTTACCTACTTATGAGGATTCTGATGCAGAGGACTCTATTCCCTCTGCTTCCTCTCCTGAGGATTTTTCTTTTGGGTAAACCTTACATACTCTGAGGGAGCATTTTCACTGGGAAAGCCAGGAATTTTCTGATTCAAAAAAGAGGCTTAGGGATTTCCTTCTCCTACCTCAGCATAGGCCTTTAGCTATTCCACCTGTACTAGACATTGTTGATGCTTTCTCGGAATTCAGTTTTGCCCCTGATTCCCTGCCTCCTGCTCCCAGTAAACCTGACAGATACTACAGGGTCCCTAAGTCCAATAAATTCCTTTTCAAAATTCCTATGGCAGATCTAGAGACTATTTCACAGGGGCCCAAGGGCATTAAGGCTTCTACTGCTAAAAATCCTACCCCTTCTGATACAGACTCCAGGGCGTGGGATAGTTAGGGTAAAAAGGTTTATACTTCAGCAGCCTTGGCAGTTAGAGATTTAAACTGCCAATTTCATATGTTAAAATATTAGCAACATGTTATTGGACTGCTTAAACAGAAAGTGATGTTGATTCCTGACTGTGTGGAAAATAAAGAATTACAGGATTTAATGGATTCTGATGAACAAGTTGGAAAACATACTTTGCAATGTGGTTTTGATTCTTTAGAGGCCTGATGCAGGGCTGCTGTTACTGGGTCTGTGCGTAGAAGGCATGCTTGGCTTAAGCAGCAATCTTTGCCTGATCATGTTAGAGCTAAATTGTTGGATGCTCCTTTAAGTCAGGACTGCCTGTTTGGCAACAAGGCTGAAGAAGTTTTTAAAAAGATGGAAGATAAAGCTAAATCTATGCAAACTGTTAAAGATTTTTTACAAGTTCTGCCTCCTAGATTTAGTAGACACTGGCTTTCTAAGAATTGGTCCTTTCCAGCCCCTTCCAGGTCTTCTCAAGCCAAACCCAGATACAGCAAAAACCCCAGGTTTCAGTCCCAGGGGACACACAGAACTAAGCAGTGGGGGGCCTCCACTTCCAAATCTGGGAGTAATAAGACTCCCCCCATGTTAATCTTTGTCAATGACTTCCTTTTACAATTTCCAAGCACTTATCAACTGACTGCCCCTTTGGGTGGAAAGATTGCTCTTCATGCAAAGAATTGGGAACTCATTACCCAGGACAAATGGGTTTTAAATATAGTGTCCCAGGGATACAGATTTCACTTCCACACATTGCCAACACCAAGCGGGTGGCTGGACTTACCCCCAAATCAGTGGGCAGAGGCCCAAAAACAAGTACTTTCTCTCTTAAGCATAGGGGCTATTCATCTGGTACCAGAAGAGGAAAAGGGACAAGGTTTCTACTCGAGACTTTTACTGGTATCCAGAAAAGACAATTCATGGCGTCCTGTCCTGGACCTGTCTACTCTAAACACCTTTCTGGAGATTCCAAAATTCAAGATGCTGACTCTTCACTTTTTACTTCCTATGCTAGGCAAAGATGCCTGGTTGGCAATACTAGATCTAAAAGAAGCATACCTGCGCATCCCAATCAGGAAATCTTGCAGAAAATACCTACGCTTCAAAGCAGGCTACATGCACAATCAGTTCTCTGCACTGCCCTTTGGCTTATCTACTGCGCCCAGGGTATTCACAAAGAGCCTAGCTCCAGTTATTGCATTTTGCAGGCAAAGAAGTATTCAAATATACCCATACCTGGATGATTGTCTAATTCAGGCAGAAAGCCAGGACATACTTTTGAATCATCTGGCATTTGTAAAAAGGGTTCTAACTTGTCTGGGGTACACCATAAATGAAAAGAAATCACAACTGGTACCCTGTCAACAAATTACATTCCTGGGAGCAAGCTTGAATACAACTTTCCAGATGGCTTACCTCACGCCAGAAAAGCAAACTCATGTGACAACCTACTTCAAACAAGTGGGAACAAAAACCCTGCTATCTGCAAGACAAATACTGCAAGCCTTGGGGGTCATGGCCTCCTGCATTCTTCTAATTCCATATACAAGACTGCATATGAGGAAACTAGAGTGGTATCTAAAAAGCCTATGGAGTCATCATTCTCACAGCCTAGAAACAATGATTCCTATCATACCTTGCCTATGCCTAGAGTTCCTTTGGTGGGCAGAGGCCTGCCACCAAAACAAGGGACTACCTTTCACACCACCCCCTGCTGCCCAAACCCTAACAACAGATGCATCAGACTATGCATGGGGGGCTCACCTGGCAGGGAAGTGCATTCAGGGCAAATGGAACCCAAGTCAAATGCACCTGCATATCAATCAAAAAGAAATGTTAGCTGTACAGAATGGTCTGACAGCCTTCAAGGACTACATTCTTCCAGGACAACTAATGGTAAAGACGGACAACACCACGTTTATGTGGTACATAAACAAGCAGGGGGGTACACATTCTTACCCCCCCTGCAGACTAGCCATGGCATTGTGGAACACAGCCTTGAGCTACCAAGTGCACCTACAAGCTCAATTCCTGCCAGGAAAGTTAAAAACACTGGCAGATGGACTAAGCAGAAATCTTATGGACCCACACGAGTGGAAACTGGAACCAAGGATTTTCAACATGTTGACAAGTGAATGGGGGAGCCCAGATATAGACCTGTTTGCCTCCCCCCAGAACTACCAATTGGACAAAATTTGCACAAGGACTCCCCACAAGCAAGCCTGGAAAGTGGATGTTCTGTCCTTCAGCTGAAAAAACCTATCAGTCTATGCCTTCCCCCCGCTGCCTCTGCTCTCCAAAGTACTACTAAAAGTAAAACATGACAAACCAAGGATGATTTTGATTGCTCCAGACTGGCTGCGCCAACACTGGTACCCCCTCCTGCGCAGTGTGTCACGGTTTTCTCCATGGCACCTGCCTCAGACTCCTTCCCTGCTGTCTAAGCGGGAGAACCAAATTTTGCACTCTCAGCTTCCAACACTGAACCTTGCATCCTGGCTAATTACTTAAATTCTCCCTTACCATCCCTCAGCAAACCTGTGGTGGATGTCATCTTAGAGGCAAGGAGGCCTAGTATTAGAAAATCGTATGCTGAAAAATGGAAAAAATTCTGTGCTTGGAACCAATCTCAAGGGATGAGCACAGCAGCGCCCAATTTACCTCAGATTTTACAATACTTAACTGAGATGCTTCACAAGGGCCTGTCTTTTTCCTCCATTAAAATCCATGCCTCAGCCATTTCAGCTCATTATAACACAGAACCTCCCCTCTTCCCTCATCCACTGCTCAGAGCGGCCAAAAATTTGAGAACACCCAGGAGAGCTCCAACCCCAGCCTGGGACCTTAACTTTGTATTGGAGAAACTCACTCTCCCTCCTTTTGAGACAGCTGCTACTGCAGACTTAAAATGTCTTTCTTGGAAAACAGCTTTCCTTTTAGCAATCACTTCAGCTAGAAGGGTATCTGAATTACAGGCCCTTATGGCAGCAGGGCCTTTCATGCGGACAGGGTATCACTCAGGACCAATCCATCCTTCATACCCAAGGTGGTATCCAGTGTGGCTGTAAATCAGTCCGTTCATTTGCCAACCTTCTTTCCCAATCCACAAAACAAAGGGGAACAGATTCTGCATTCCTTGGATGTGCACAGACAACTTAGATTCTACTTGAACAGGACTAAATCTCAAAGAAAATCTTAACAACTGCTGGTAGCATTTGCTGCAGGGGCAGAGGGGAAGGCTATTTCAAGACAAACCATTTCTAAGTGGATAGGCCATTGCATTTATTTCTGCTATAAGCACCATGGAAAACCTAACCCCCAGGGGAAGAGACCTCACTCCACCAGGGCTGCATCTACTTCTACAGCCTTTCTCAGAGGTGTTCCCACCAGGGACATCCTAGAAGCTGCTACCTGGAGTTCTGTACATACTTTCACCAAGCATTACCATTTGCCAATTTTCTCTAAATCCAGAGCTGGCTTTGCCACTGCTATCTTGCAGGGCCTTATAGGTGCTCCTAATGCTATCTAAACTCCTCCTCCCAACCATAGCTTTGGGAATCTCCCCAAATGTAATGATTGCAACAGTGAAACACGAAGAACATAGTACAGTTGTGAACACTTACCATAAATGTAGATGTTCGAGTGTATTCACTGTTGCAGTCCTGGTTACCCTCCCTCCTTCCCCCTAACTTCTTTTGGCTATACGTCTACTTTCCTTTACTATACTTAAAAGCCTTTTTGGTGTATATGCTTTTTTGTTGGAGGTATACCTTTGTGTTTTTATGTCTAATTGTTCCCCATTAGGGGGGCACCTGACATCTGGGACAAGAAAAACTGATGTTATGGCATTGGCTGCATGTTTTATACCACTGATGACCTGACATCATGGAAGAAGGGACAGCAACCTATGCAGGACCCAAGACTTTGTTAATCAGGCCGACTGAGGGCAACCTGCAAGCAGATTACCCAAATGTAATGACTGCAACAGTGAATACACTCGAACATCTACATTTATGGTAAGTGTACACAACTGTACTTTTCTAATATTTATAATAGGCTCATAAACATGTTGCTTTTACTATTTGTATAGCAGGAGTATTTCTTAACATGTATGTAGATGCTACTAATTATAGAAAGGAACCATGACAGTGTGCAAAACAAAAACACACATATATATATATATATATATATATATATATATATATATATATATATATATATATATATATAGGGTCTATATTACATAAACAAAGTTTCAGAACTTCGAATACCATATGGTCGACACCATATGATTGAAGTTCTGAAACTTCAAAAGTATTAAAAAAAACAAAAAAAAAAAACAAAATAAAGTTAATTTAAAGTGTTTTAGCATGGGGGGCAAGCCTCCCTGCACCCCCCACACCCCCGCTACTTAAATATACCAACTCCGAGATCGCACTTTGATGGAGAATGGCATGGAAAGGGAAGATTTCCCTTTCCTACACTGTAGCGTGATCTCAGAGTTGGTATATTTAAGTAGCGGGGGGGGGTGCAGGGGGGCTTGCCCCCTTGCTTAAAGCATTTAGTTTTGTTTGTTTAGGAGATTTTTGAGTGTTATTTAGAATTTAGGGAGGAGTATGTCCTCTATAGGGGATGGTGTCAAAACTGTGGGGGAGACACAGTACTGGAGGACTGCTTTCCTAGAATGTTTCTTGAATAGATTAAAGCAAAAATGTACCTATAAGTTTACCTTTAAACTTTGAGCTTTTATGGCGTCCTTCCCCAGCAATTAAAAAAGTAAGCATTTTTACCCTCTACAGTCATAACAAAAGGTTGATTTGCAAGTAAGTAATCCTGTGTCTTAGCAAGATGTGTTTGCATTTGCAGTAAGGAATTCACATGGCCATATAAAGATGCAATATCAAGACACAAGGTCATGTTGCATTCATGAGTTTTGTATCTAATTCCACATATCTGCCTCATCCCACATCCATGTTCTGTCATAAGACACTCTGAATCTGATTCACATAATACATTCTGGTACTCTAGCACACGCTCAGTGAAGTAGTATTTTTTTCAGATCTAACTTGAAACGCTCTCCGTCACCTATGTTGCGTTCTCACCTATGTGTCCTTCCTTAACTCCTCTCTATATACCTGTCATTGCATAACATGGTATATTCAGCTCATACCTTCTCTTCTCTTCCTTCACTTCTAATTGTAGGCTCCATGTTTCATACTCTTTCTGCATAATCTAAGCCAAATTTCCCTTATCTGTATCAGTTGCAGATGTTCTAGGTGAAGTTTTTCCTGCCCTGTTTACTGAAGGGAACAACCAATACCCCAACATTATTTACTCCTTTGCCCTGCTTAATGTCACCTCGGTAAGACAATATGTTTTCCAGGGTAACCACACCCAGTTTGTACAGGTTTGGATTTTTTTATTTATAAGTCATTCTGCAGACCTCCTGATCCTCCCCCTCCATCAACGAATACTGCAACAGTCTTCTTTTTGCCAGCATGTAAGCTTTTGCTGTTAATCTGACCCACCATGACATAAGATATGAGTGTACTTAATAGGACTGGCTCCCGGACCGAATCTAGTGGCAGTCCACTGCATAACGACTTCCTTCTCAATACTTTCCCTATAACAACCATCTTCTTGCTTGTGCTGAAGCAGCAGGTTTCAAAATCACACCAGATTGAGCTTAATCTCCTACTTTTTAAGTTTTCTAATAGTCTCTTGTGAGGCAAAGTGCCAAAACCAATGTTAAATTACAGATGCAGCACATACGAGGACTGGCTTGTCCATCTCGATGCTAACTCTTTTGCAAAACTGCTATAATTACTTACGCCCACTCACAGTATTATAGTCAATAACAGATACCCTGTGTGAGCCGTACATTTTCTGAGAAATGTTCATAAAAATGTCTTTCCAGATGCACATGAAACAGCATCATGCTTAAGTGGATGCTTTATGCAAAGAAATGCAGAGAAGACAAGTCAGAAAAGAAGGAAGACAATTCTGTAGAAAAAAGGAGAAATATTACCTTTGTTGAATATATCATTAAATTGTGCATTAAAGAGTATAGTACATTGTAAACATAGACAAATTGTATTTTTTATATTCATGTATACACACCACTGTATTGCTTTAAAGTCTCTACAATGGCTAGAATTCCCACAACTACTACATCTCTACCAATTTCACATGCTGCACTCTATGCTCTTTAAACCCTCCTACTGTCCATCTATCTCTCCTTGTCTCTATCTACACCCCATCTCGACCCCTCCGCACCTCTAATCAACAATTGCTTGATAATTACCACCCAAATAAGTCAGTAGGTAAGCTACTCTAAAAACACTCTGTGGCCCAAGCTTGGAACAAACTTCCCCTGGATATATGCTCAATCTCTCACACCCCACTATTTAAAAAGAAACTTAAGACATATTTACTCAATTCCAGAATCTGTCCCTGCTATGACCCTACATAGTTCTCTCCCCCCCCACATTGGAATCACTCTCAGTTGATCCTACTCACACTCTGCACCCTTCCTCACTAATACAGTTACATAGTATTTTCCTGAAAGAAAAAAAACACATGCTGTCGTTTAACTGTTGCTAGTGTTTGTATCTATTGTTTGCTGTGTTTGCTTACTACTGTAATGCTAGTGTTTGTTTCTATTGTTTGCTGTGCTTGTTTACTACTGTAATGATTTATTGTACTATCTGGAGCTTTTCTCCTCGGGTCTCCACTGAAAATGGGACAAAATCCCAGTTGGACTAACCCGGTTAACAAATGTCAATAAATAAATAAATATGTATGTATGTATGTATGTATACATTTTCTTAAACTGACACACACCTGGGCATTGTCAATCTTCAGTATTCCAGTTTCATTGCCTTTGTGGCCTGGGTTTTACTTGAAAAAGATCTGCAAAGGACTAGTTTACTTAAGATATGAAATAAAGAAATGAGTAAGCAATCAGTAAATGTATGCTTGTAACTAAAAACAAAAAAAGTTTATACAGGATGCAAGGTTGAATATTTCCTCATCACACGTCTTTCAGAAAAGGGTCAATGCCATTATGTTCACCCTTTTTTCTGTTGGCCAGAAATGCCATCTGATCAGGCATCTCTCAGCATAGTGCATTTCTCTTCCCACCTTTTGATTTGTCATTATATTATTTCCTATGTTCCTGTTCCAGTTTCTGTTAACATTATAACCATAAAATGCAATTCTTTAATTTTAGCTCACTGGCCTAATATTTTCAATTGACATATTTTCAGCTATTTCATGGCAGTTGTATTTATATTTTAGCTTTTTTATATAAAATAAAACATCAGTTTTAAACAACTCATTCTTTTACATTCACTTACTTTAACAACAACAAATACACTAAAAATTATATTTTTCCACACTCCAAGCATTCACATTATGAAAAAATATACCTGTTGTAAGTAAATGCTTCACTAATTATAATTCTTACATTTCCAGTTTGATACAAATTCTGTTTTAGAATATTACTTCAATATGGCATATAGATTGGTATCACATTTTTTGTTCCAGGAAGTAGTTCAGCCAGTACTACATAAATGAAATTGTTCGCAAATGCTTCTACCCCCTTATAAATCTATGGCAAACCTCGGAAAAATCTTAAGTTCCTGCATTGTAATTTTCTGTAGAAAATAGCAACCTTACGTTGAACACCTTAGGACCTGTTTTTCAGAACCCAAAAGACCCCTGTTGATTTGCTTTCCATCAAACCCTTCAACAAAAATGGACTTTACTTGTAATAATGAGGTAAAGGAGGTTTTAGAGCAGCTGGTGTGAAATTTCATCTCAGTGTATTGGCAGTGATGGTAGCAGAGTTGGAGGTGGACCTCAGAGCATCTTCTTACCTGGATGTGCAAGGGATGTAGATGTCAGAAGCAAAGAAATCATACTCCTGGAGTAATGACCTCTGGTCAAGTCACACCTTCAGTAATGTGTGCTGTTCAGAAGTACATTCAAAGACAGGGTCATTTGGCTGCTGGAAGGAGTCTAGAGGAAAGCCAGCAAAAGTTAAGTGTGGGATGCAAGGGAAGGGATATGACATAATTATTTTCAATAGACACTACAGGAAACAGGGTGGTAGAATACAGATGCTTAGGACTACATCAAGATTATAGGAAGTTGCCACAGATGTCAGTTTAATCAACTAGGATGAAGGGTGCAGAGGAGGCAGAAGTAGTAGGTTGTGGGGACCAGCTACTATGTTGTTCAGTGAAAGCTGTTTTTAACAGTGAAGGTTGCAAATCCATGCATTGGGCTACTAGAATGGGTGAATAACAAGGAAAAAAACAAGGAGCCTTTGAAGAAGACATGCAAGGGGATGAGAAAGCTGAGGTGGAGCAGGGGACAGATAGAGAAGGATTATAATATTAAATGTCTTTAAAAGGACAGAATAATAGTGTTTGGTTAAATAATAAACATACTTAAAGGACAGAATAGCCAGGCTAATTGTCTGTTTTTGTTGTCGGTAAAATAGAAAGCAGTGCACTGTACTGCTGTGAAACGTAATTTACAGCTTTATGGCTGTCTTGAAATGTGATTCATCCATGACTATTTGGGCCACATAATTACTAGACTAAAAACAAATGAATACATAAATACCCTTCGGTGGTAGTGCTGCGGTAGCGTTGTCGCCTCACAGTAAGACGCTGTTCGGTTCGATTCTCAGCTAGAGCGTCTTCTGCGTGGAGACATGCGTGAATGGGCATACCTTCATTGAAGGTTGTGTGTCAGGGCTGGTAACTCGGCATGTAAAAATCAACTACCAATCATTAGCGGACCAGAGTTTGGCTGTGGCAGCCCCTAACCGGGAAAAGCCGAAAGACACAACAACAACATAAATACCCTTCATTGAATATCGTGTGCTCTTAGGCTAATGCAGTGTAAAACCTGAAGAATTGCTTAATCAGTTTTGAATGAGTGTTGTTTCATAAGTTTCATTATAGCTATGTATTCTGTCATATTAATGCACTGATTTCCTTTTCTTGTTATTCAGACAAAAAGACAAGGGATGCTCATATGAAAAGAACAAACCAAAAGCTGTTTTTCATTGAACATATTCATTTTTATAACTGTAGCAAGTTTCTCTCATCGCTGAAGGCTAGTGAAACATTTCACTCCAAGTAGCATGTTTCCTTCTTAGTACTAAAAGCAAGTAAAAATTTTCAGTCCAAGTCTGATATAATTGTAAATATTACTTTGGAATTCTGGAAGACTTCTAATGGATCTTGTTGAAAAGTTAGGCCTAAGCTATTTTGGTTGTGTAATGTAACACAGTCTTGGAATTAAAACTCTGAACTTTTCTTCTATGTTTAAACTGATGCATTGCATGATATGCCATAATTATTAAGACAAATTAAAACACTGCTCCATAAAATGTGCTGCTTTGTTTGTGATCATTACTTAACATGTGGCGTATGTTAAGTCTATAAATTTCTTTCTATATAAGGTAAAGAAAGGAGTGCCCGTGGTGGTGGTGCTACGGTAGCATTGTCGTCTCACAGTAAGACGCTGTCCAGTTCGATTCTCAGCTAGATCGTCTTCTGCGTGGAGACATGTGTGAATGGGTGTACCTTCGCTGAAGGTTGTGCGTCAGGGCTAGTAACTCGGCACGTAAAAATCAACTACCAATCATTAGCGGACCGGTGTTCCACTGTGGCGACCCCTAACTGGGAAAAGCCGAAAGACGCAACATAAGATAAAGAAAGGAAACAGCAAGGGTCAGCCATGCCAATTGCTTTTTCTTTCTCTAAATAAATGAAATCAGTCTATACCTGCAGGCTTACTTCTGTTTTTTCACCAAGGAGAGATTCATTAAATATTACTCCAGCCTGCCAAGCAACATCTGGGTCCATTTAAAGCGTGTGGTCCATTTACTAGTTCAGTGATATTCAACATCTTTCTAATGAGCACTTTTTAATCCTCATTAAATATAACCTCCATGAAATTCTGATTTTTATGATTGAGGTATGACTTTATTGTCATTGTCAATGGTGTTTAAAATATTAATTGTAAGTACTGACAGTGACAAAAACAGCTAGCCTTGTGCAGTAGTGATATTTGTGATTTTATATATATATATATATATATATATATATATATATGTATATATATGTATATAGATATATACACACACATCTGTGTGTGTTTTGTGTGTGCACTTTACATTGTATGTAATGTGAGTATAGTGTGCATGCACCAATGGAAGAGGTGTTTGTTTCTATATTTTTATCGGGGATAATAAAGCACCCTGGGGTGGTGCATCGCATTTTTATCTATAAAAAAAAAAAAAAAAACATGCTAAGTACAGGCACATTTACAGGGCTTGATAATAAACAATATTCATTATGTCTTTTCATTTAAGGTCAGTGGGTAATTAGGTTTATTATAGCATGCAGCTTCTGATCAGATTTCTATGAGCCATGCTGTCCTGTCGAAATCTGAGCACAGGACAGAAAACAATGCACACCGAGATCATTGTAACAGTAAGCGGAATGGTCATTTTTTCATTCATTAGCCCACTTCAGCTTTTGATGTCATAAGGCATAATTTACACTTGGGCCTGGTTAGACAGAGTTTAGGACTTTACTAACATGACAGGTACTTGATCCAAAATCATAGATCATAGTAACTTAGAAGACTGATGCTCGGAGGATTTTCCTCATTTCTATTAGTTCTAGTTTGTACTATATCCTAGGACTACTACTAAGTCACTTTATTGTGCCATGTGCTAATTGTAGGAATGTTTTGGAAAGGGTGGTAGGCAGTCAAGGTTTAAATTTCACTGCTGAACACAACTTACATGCAGATGTAATTAATATCTTTAGTATTGAAGATGGTGATTTTTTTTTTCAATACAAGAAGGAAGTTATGATGTTAGTTAACATTTAAGTGCAGCGGTTAGTGTTGCCGCCTCACAGTAAGAGGTTCTCTGGTTCGATCCTTGGCTGGGGTGCCTTCTGTGTGGAGTCTGCGTGTCCTCCCTGTGGTCGCGTGGGTTTCCTTCAGATGCTCCAGTTTCCTCCCACATCCCAAAGACATGCTATAGGTGGATTGGACACTCTAAATTGTCCCTAGGTGTGTATGTGTGTGTGTGTGTGTGTGTCTGTGTGTGTGTGTGTGCCTTCTGTAGAAGGTTGGGCACCAGGCTGGCAACTTGACACAGTAAAACTTCACTGCCAATCATGAACGGACAGGCGATCCGCTGTGGCGACCCCTAACTGGAAAAAGCCAAAAGAAGAAGAAGAGTGTGTGTGAATTACTGCTGGAACTCAGATATTGTATCAGAACAGCACAGTTGGGACTAGCTCATCATTTGAGTCACACCACGTGTTTTTTTTTTTTGCTAATATTGAAAAAAAAAACAACTAGTACTGAATCATGTGTGTATTAAACAGGCGCACAAAAAAAGAAAATCTCTGAACTCTGCAATGCGACAGTTAACTGCTTTCATCTTAAATAACAAGATATCTTCAGAACAAACAGCATTCAAAAACGAAACCCTTTTTTAGATCAAAATTTAACCCCTTCCCTTATTTCCTAATTATCCAGTAAATTGACATTCAGTTTTAAAAGATACTTAATAGTAAAAAAAACCAAACTTTCTAAACTTCCCACGCACCATTGCATGCTTACTAAAGATTGCTTTCTTCTTTATTTCTAATCACTGTTAAATGTTCACTAATTCTCACTCCTAACTTCCTACTAGTCTTATCTATATAGTGTACATTGCATGTATAACAGGTAGCTAAATGCAGAACCTTTTCTGAATGACAGTTCAACCTGCCTCTAGGACAAACAAATCTTATCTAGTGATGGTAAAATAATGTTCTTACTGTTAATATATCTTCATTTTTTGCAAATTTTACTGGCACACATATGAACATTTTCTTTAAAGGTGTAATCTGTATCATTTCTTTCTAAAATCACTTTTCATGATAAACAGGGCTATTTCCAATTATTTTTCTTAGCTCCACATCCCCCTTATAATTTTCCCATTTTCTTTGATAGTATTTTTCAGGGTGTTAGGATCCGTAACATACCTAATAGGCTATGCAAGACTATAATCTGTACACAATTATCTTTTAAAATTTGACTATGCTCATTTTGTCTCTTTTCACTTCCTGAGGACACTCTCATATATATTTGTTTGAGTAACCCCTTTCTTTCAATATTTCTTTAAAGATTTTCATTTCCTGATCAAAAATATAATCCCTGCTATTCAATCTCAAGATATGTTTTGCTTTTGTTTTCAACATACCCTTTTTAAGGATTCAGGATGTGCACTATTCCTGCGTAAATACATATTCCTAAATTCAATTTTTTTTATAAATAGTTGATTCAACTGTACAGGTTAAACTAATCTATATTTAAAGTAATATTAAAAAAAATAATAATCTTATTTTTGGCCCTAGTGGCTGTAGGTCTTAAAAATTAGTAGACCCGTTAACAATTCTAAAAATTCATTAAAATCTTTCTCATCACTATATATCATATACAAAATATATTCTTTTTTAAACTACTTGTATTCTTTACTACATTTCCCCACTCTGCCATCACCAGATTAGCATAGGATATTGCCATATTAGAACTCATGGTTCCCATTAGATCCATATTAGGATCCATTGAACAACTTATCATTCATTCATTCTTTCTGAAGTTCTGACTTCTGAAACTACTGATCATTAACAGAATATGACTGGCCAAGTTTAGATGTACTAAACCTGAATGAGGTACATTTGGAATGCAAATATATCAGTTCTTAATTTACTAAAGACATGTTTGCAAAATTTGCAGCATAATGCATTTTTCCAAGACATTGTGTCCATCAGTATATCAAATTTTTCTTTATTGTTTGATGTCCTCCCCCTCCTAAAACCACACCCTTAGTGCATCTTTCTTATATCTGAAGAAATTACAAGACACACATAGCCTTCCATTGCCTTTTATGAATCATCTACACAGTAACAAAGGATGTTGAGTCTTTAAAAGTGGAGAGTTGGGTGAAATGTATATCCCTGCTCTTGCAGAACTATTTATTTATGTATGTATGTATGAATGTATGTGTGTATGTAATGTTTATTAAACTAATAAGCAAGTTGATTCACTCAGGAACATTTTTCAATTATAACTTGGTCCAGGAGCAAGAAACTCCCTACTGTAGCTAGATGCAGGAATAGAATCCTCACATTACAAAACTTACGCTACTAATGATACAGACAGATGAATGACTGTGTGAATTACAGTACAGGAATGCCTTGTTAAGTGGAGCAGGCAGCTGTAATGACAGTAAACCTTTAGCTACTACAGCATCAGGGTGAGAGTAATCAGTGTACTATGAGTGAACAAAACTAAACTAAGGTGTAGGAACTATATAAAAGAAGAGTCTGTCTCACAGTGGTGGTAGTGAGTAGTAGGTAATGGATGTTTGCAGTGTAGGTGTAGAAACTAAGATACTAATGTTATAGGAGACACCATATCTTAACTATATCATCACAGTAGCAAACAAGAAGATACTGTAATCCAAAAGAAGAAAATTAATGCATGTAATCATTCCCAGCAAGAAGGAATATTTAAAAATGTGCAATATATAAGAGCTAGAATTCTCACCTAAAGAGTGACTTCATTAAGACTGCACCTTTTATGTAGATTACAGAATAAGACACAGGTACAACTTAGAGCTCTCCATAATGGAAGAAACATTTAAAATTGAACCTGTTATTAATCTGAGACTGTTACAGGCTGTAGACCCAAGAGCTGGAAAGGCCAATGTCTAGTTACTATTTCTAGGCAGACCAGATGGGAGATGTCATTGCTGCAGGAGTGAATGCTGTAGTGCAACTGGAGTGCAGGTTATAGTGCAGCCACCACTGCTGCACGAATGCAGGTTATAGTGCAGCCATCACGTCTGAGGAGTGCAATTCTAGTTCAACCATTACTGCTACAGCTGTGCGGTGAGAGTGCAGTCACCACTGCTGCACAAATGCAGGTTATAGTACAGCCATCACTTCTGAGGAGTGCAACTCTAGTTCAACCATTACTGCTACAGCTGTGCGGTGAGAGTGCAGTCACCACTGCTGCACAAATGCAGGTTGTAGTGCAGCCATCACTTCTGAGGAGTGCAATTCTAGTTCAACCATTACTGCTACAGCTGTGCGGTGAAAGTGCAGCCACCACTGCTGCACGATTGCAGGTTATAGTGCAGCCATCACTTCTGTGGAGTGCAAATTATAGAATAACCATCATTGCTGCAGTAGAACATGTATTGTACTGCAGCCATCACCCCTGCAGGAATGCAGGTTGTAGTGCAATTGTCAATGCTGCAGG
>NC_056743.1:1097243731-1097286231 GCF_019279795.1 Protopterus annectens
AAAGAGGGGGACAAGAAGAAACTTAAAGCTAGAAAATGGTTGGACATGAATAGGGAGAGTTTTGAGCAGGAATACAATATAGAAAGCTGAACAAAATGTGTAAGTTTTGCATATTCTATCTGTGTCCACTTGGGTTTCCTTATGGTTCTCTTTTCACCTGCCAAAACATTATGCTTTGTGACTGCACTAAATTATATCTACATGAAATATTAACTGTTGTCCTTGTGGCTTATGATATGTCTGGAAAGAGGTGTGTCCATTAGTCGACTTACTGAGTTAACAAATAATTCAATAAATAATGTGAACTTTCAGAAATAATTATAGTTGGGGTGGTTATCAATGCTGTTTCTCTGGAAAAGTTCGAGATTATTGTTATTTTTGAGCAATTTGAGGAAGTTTGATAGTTTTATGTTGTTTTTCAGGAAACATAGTGGCTATAACAGGGTAACAGAATTACTCATCTCTGCCTCTGACAATATATCTAACCTTCTGACCATCAGTCAAACTGCCTTCTCATCTGTACAAAAAATGGCTAACTGACCACCAGCTTATACTTAACCCCAAAAAGACTACGCTCCTATTGTTTCTCTCCAAGTCCCTCTCCCACCACAAATCCACATTCACTATTTCTTCTCTTAACACCCTTATCAAACCTGAACCACAGATTAAGCTACTAGGTACTATAATTGATGACCAGCTAAAATTTGACATCCATACTCAACACTGTATTAAAAAAACTAACCAGAAACTAGGTTTTCTCTATAGAAATAAGAAATTCATTGCTACCAGCTCCAAAATCCATCCTAGCACAAGCCTTCCTTCTTCCATGCCTACTCTATGCGTCACCTATCATTTCTCATCTCCAGTCATCCCTACTAACCAAACTTGAGCAAACCTATAACAATATAGCCAGATTCGCCTCCAATCAGCCATATAAATCACATCACTGCCTGGCTCTAAGTCATCTTCACTGGCTTGAATTCCCCCAAGCTCCTCCTTCTCTCCCAACTACAGTTGCACTTCCTACTAAACAACCCTCTGCCTGCCCCTCTCTTTCTTCCATAGTATCCCTTTACATCCCAGCTCACTCACTCCATAGCTCTGATCAGCACCTTCTAGATGTCTGTAAACTAAACAGAAACATTGGCAAACTCCTGTACAAAAACTCAGTACCCCTAGCTTGGAATAAGCTTCCTCCTAACATCCGTAACATCAATAGTGGCAGCTCCTTTAAAAATGAAGTTAAAAACTTTTTTCTGAATTCATGATCCTGCCCTTGTCACAAAACTCCCTAACTTTCATTTCCCCTCTTAATTAATAAATTTCACCTCTCTGCTACTGTTTGGAAAATGCTGATCAGATTCTCTCCATTCTTACATATCCAACCCTAACTTGGTTTCCCCTGAACAACCTGCCCTCTGAACATCTTCTTCTTTTCTTTCGGCTGCTCCCATTAGGGGTTGCCACAGCAGATCAACTGTTTCCATTTCTTCCTGTCCTCTGCATCTTGATCTGTCACACCAACCACCTGTATGTCCTCTCTCACCACATCCATAAACCTTATCTTAGGCCTTCCTCTTTTCCTCTTACCTGGCAGCTTCATCCTTAGCATCTTTTTCCCAATATACTCTGCATCCCTCCTCAGCACATGTCCAAACCAACGTAATCTTGACTCTCTGGCTTTGTCTCCAAACCTTCCAACCAGGGCTGACCCTCTAATATACTTATTCCTAATCCTGTCCATCCTCGTCACACCCAGTGCAAATCTTAACATCTTCAGCTCTGCCACGTCAAGCTCTGACTCCTGCCTTTTTGTCAATGCCACTGTCTCCAACCCATATAACATAGCTGGTCCCACTACCCTCTTGTATACCTTCCCTTTCACTCTTACTGGTACTCGTCTGTCACAAATCACTCCTGACACTCTTCTCCACCCACTCCATCCTGCCTGTACTCTCTTCCACACTCACCATTACTCTGAACTGTTGATCCCAAGTACTTAAACTCATCCACCTTCGCCACCTCTCCTCCCTGCATCCTCACCATTCCTCTATCCTCCCTCTCATTTACACACATATATTCTGTCTTAGTCCTGCTGACCTTCATTCCTCTTCTCTCTAGAGCATATCTCCACCTCTCCAGGGTCTCCTCCACCTGTTCCCTACTCTCACTACAGATCACAATGTCATCCACAAACATCATAGTCCATGGGGACTCCTGTCTGATCTCGTCTGTCACCCTGTCCATCACCATTGCAAATAAGAAAGGGCTCAGAGCTGATCCTTGATGTAATCCCACCTCCACCTTAAACTCATCCGTCACTCCCACTGCAGACCTCACCGTTGTCACACTACCCTCGTACATATCCTGTATCACTCTTACATACTTCTCTGACACTCCCGACTTCCTCATACAATACCACAACTCCTCTCTAGGCACCCTGTCATATGCTTTCTCTAAGTTTACAAAAACACAATGCAACTCCTTCTGACCTTCTCTGTACTTCTCCATCAACACTCTCAGAGCAAACATCGCATCTGTGGTGCTCTTTCCTGGCATGAAACCATACTGCTGATCACTAATCATCACCTTCCTTCTTAACGTAGCTTCCACTACTCTTTGAACATGCTAAGTAAAAAAAAATATTTATATTTGCTAAATTACATACGTTTGTTTAGTTGTACCTACCATGTATATTTTTTACTTGATTTCTTTATTTTTACACTGCATATATTTTGTATTTTTTGCATTCCTTCTTTGTACTTTGTGATTTCATAAATCTGTATGTTGTATTTTTCATAAATCTGTATATTGCATGTTGGAACTTTTCTCCTCGGGTCTCCACTGATAAAAGGCCACTAGGCTCAGTTGGACTAACCCGGTCAACAAATGTCAAATAAATAAATAAAATAATCAATAAATGAGCAACAGTTCATTGCAGATGCCAGCGGTGTTTGGAAACCCATGAAGGAAGCAAGGAATAATATGATATGAAAATATATAATGGCGTATAGATAATTATCAGGCTCTTTTTTGGCCCTCAGTCAGTCTTTGTACAGTGAGTTAAGCAAACCATGACAGATGACCTGTAAGAGCTGCTGGAACTGGGAGTAATGCAGGAGTTCAGCAGTTTACATATGTTTTAACATGTTTCATGACAAAATATGATTTAATAAATAAATATATTGATTTTGTTTTAATGTACAACAATAGCATATATATCTGATGCCTAATCTAAAATAATTTTATGTTGAGGAGGCCTGCAGGTGGAGAGCATTTGGAGTGGTAGGTGAGGTTCAGCCTTGGACCCCCCATATTGATCCAAATTTTGTCCAACATTCACTAAGACTGGCCCTTCCTCTCAACATTTTAGTTCAAGATTCTGGACAAAGCCAAAAATAACAGGGGGGACACAGGCCCAAAATTATTGATATATTTTAAATAATGTTCTTATACACATAGAAAGTTGCTAGAATTGCAGTTTTTTGCATTAGCATACATTTTCTAAAGGACTGAAGTTGTTGTATCTTTCGGCTAATCCCAGTTAGGGGTCGCCACAGTGGAACTCCAGTCCGCTAATGATTAGCAGTGGATTTTTACATGCCGAGTTGCTAGCCCTGATGCACAACCTTCAACGAAGGCACGCCCATTCACGCATGCCTCCACACAAAAGACGCTCTATCTGAGAATCGAACGGGAGAACGTCTTGCTGTGAGGCGACAATGCTATCGCAGCACCACCACTGCATTCTAAAGGACTGAAGTCTGAAACTGAAATGTCTGTCATTATTTAGTGTCTGCAGTCCTCAATGATTTTCCAGAAAACCATAAATTTTATGATGAACAGACTGAAAATATAAGGTAACAATCTGAACATTCTATAAAAAGCTGGATAGTTGAGAGGCATGGCAGACACACACACACACCCACACACACACATACATATACACACACACACACACACACACACACACACACACACACACACACACACACCATGTGAACCTCTCACATATGTAACCATAGATGCTCAAAAATCACTATTGTAGGTCCTTAGTCAACTAATGCGAGAAAATCCCAGGCAGATACCAATCTTCTGTGAGCTCTTAAAAGTATTCAAGACATTTATGGGGGGAGGGGCGGCAAGGTTTCCTCCCATGTTGAGGGCATCAACAGAAAATCTAGGCATAAAAGGTGATGGAACTCACACCATGTTTTCATACTTTGGTTATATAAATGCTAGCACCAAAAATATTATCAATAAATGCACTTGTGTATTAGACTGGAGGCTCACACTACCTAAATATATCGCCCACCAATATTCCTTACTAGGAAAAGAATAAACGGACAGATGGAGTCATTAGAAAGTGATTATCTAATGGAAAAACACAACCTAGAGCTACGTATATGCACACACACACACACACACACACACACACACACACACACACACACACACACACACACACACACACACACACACACACACACTCATAAACAGACACACTCACAGACACACACACACATACACAGACACACACAAAACACCGATGACATTATGCTAACTGTATAATTCTAATTAGCAAGTTTAATGTAGCCTGTACCAGACTGAGAGATAGTAATAGTCAATTCTGTAGCAATATTTTTTTAGAATATTTGTCATGTACACTACATTCATTAACCATTGCTTTAGCGTACTATGACCATAAATGTATCAACAGAGGCATTGCTATAGAGTAGTCATAAAATGAGCAGAATTATAGTAAACAGTGTAGTACCTGTTCTTCTCCATAGCTAGATCACTTGCAACTTGACATGCAAAACTGAAGTGGTAAATGATGGCAAACTGCTAAAGTGAGCATTCAGCTGCCACTATTTAAAGAAAGTATGAGTATGTTCTGGAAGCAGATTCACAGATGCTCTGGGCACAACCACTGTTGAAGAAGTAGAAATGGTGGTACCTGATTTAGTAACATGGTTCTGTCTTTCCTCTTTAGAATCTCAACATCAACATATTTGCCATTGGAGAAGGTGATGTAGTTGGCTAGCCGTTTGGAAAGTGTTTACTTAATCAATGCAAGCCCAGCTTGCCCATCATAAAGATAATTGACTTCTGACCAATTTGTCTGAAATCCTTGTACTACTATTGTAATATTGCGTCTGTGCACTATTAACTTGTACATTTTTTTCTCATTTTTTTATCTTTGAATAGAGACCAGGTGACATGATGGATTTGCTGATAATTAAAAAAAAAACACATTAGGCATGGTAAAATGGTTAGTCTTCAAGGATACTCTGTCTTTGCAGAAAACCATATAAGACTCCTTTCACATCAGAGTTTATAGCTGTGTTTTTCTGGCAGAGGTGACTACTACCATGAAAAAAGTCTTCCAAACTACATATTTGAAATAAATTCTGCTGTCCAGCGTAAATGTGTGTAAAATTAACTTCTGTATGAAAAAATTAGATTCTAGACTGGAGATAGTGCATATGTGCATGGCTAGATGATGTATTTGAACAGCTGATTAATAGATGTATTAGATGTGGTGCTTAGCTCCTCCCAGGTGCAGGTAAAGTTGTCTTACAGGTGTACTTGAATAGATAATTAACCGAGCCCTGCTTGTTAGTGGTGTAGTAGACTTGGAGAATAAGATAAGGTATGGGACTGATTGCCTTTTCTCACTAAATTGATGATCTGACATATTTAGTCAAGTATTACTTCCTACTGGTAGGCTCTTTTGCCTCCTTGAAGATGGATATATATTTTTTTAAGTAAATGGCCACGAGGTACTGATCTCAAATCTTCTAATCTGCAAGGCTGACATATTTGACGATGGGATGCAGTTTTCCCTTGCTATTGAGTAAACAGTTTACTGTGCAGAACAGAATCACCAGTTTTTTTCTGTTGACAGTTGAGTGAGGAAATTGAACCAAAGCTATCTTAATAAATCTGTGGCTGAAGAAAGAATGAGATTTAAAGGATTCATCGGTTCCCTATAAGTGACAATGTTTTTGCTGCTGGTGCCATCTTGTACAATGTTCTGGTGTGGACAATTTGCAACTTCTTAGAAGCAAAACAAGAAAAAAATTAGGTTTCATAGTGGAAACACCACACTTGCTGTTAGCATCCCCTCTGCTAACTTTAATAACTTGAAAATCTCAATAATATTCAGATTTCTAACTCAAGAAACAAGGGCATTTGTATTAAAGGAAAACCACTGCTTGCAAATGAGTGGATGTCAGGATGATCCACCAAGCAAGATGGACACTTAAGGTGATACTTCTCAGGTAAAAGTTAACTCCAATATGAGCATTTGCTGATTCTGCTATGAGTGAAGTTCATCCTGATGAGAATCAGAATACCAGAACTGCATTCCCTGAAAAAAAACAGCAAGGCCCTCACAATCCCCCCTCCTCCCTTTGAGCTAAGGTATACCGACTTAAAAAAAGAGAAAATTTCCTCCCAAAACAGCATCACTGCCAGCAAAATCTGTCGACAGTTAACAGTTATGGAGGAGCTCCAATCACTGGTGGGTGTGAATCTCAAGCAAATGACAAGAGAATTTAGTCTTCATCCACTTATTGGCTATCCCCATTTACCATCAACAATCTCTGGAGATTTTATTAGACAAATAAAAAAGTCCCAGCTTCACTACGAAAAATAGCCAAAATAATTCAGCAATCACATTAAGTAAAGAAAATGCAAACCTGGACCCTATCACTGCTTTGTATCTGCAAATGAAAGAATGTTGGACTCTCCAAGTGCAACAGGTGGCTGTTCAATTTGGCAGCAGGAAAGAAAATAATATTGTAAAGGTTATGTTTTCTTTTCCTTTGCAGCCAGGGTCCCTGCTTATGGCCATGATGTAAGAGGAGGGAGATTACACTATGAATTTGTGCATTCAGAGAGACAGAGGTGACATTTTGAATGCACACACACACACACACACACACACACACACACACACACACACACACACACACACACACACACACACACACACACACACACACGCACGCACACACACACACACACACATGACCTCAGCAGCTGCATATACACATTTATATTTTCTCAGTGCATTGCTGTAATTTCTGATTACGTACCTTCTTTGTACATAGATATTCCACCTAAATAAGAATGAGAATATTTATCAGCACTGTAGCGATTCGTGCTATTGTTTTTTAGTTCAGGTCAATATGTTTTGTACATTAATATATTTCTTCCCATGAACATTACAGAGAGTGGGGGAATGAGCCTGTGCATCACAATTCAGAAGAGAAGGCACATAATAGTTATTGGGTTTCTTGTCCAAAGACATGGGTGCACCATAATTTTCCAGTGCAGCTTTCTGAGACCCCATCACAGAATCTAGTAAACTATTGCTCTTCCAATTAATTTTTGCAGTGCACAATTACATAGATGAAGTACATCTCAGCCTTTTATTCTTTTTATGCAGGGTTAAAGCATCTTGCACTGCCTCGTACGGCTGTAATTCCTTTTATTGTTTTTTGTCTGAGCTCATTGATGTCTCAGGATAGTGGTAAGGTAACTCTCAGAATTACCTAGCAGCTCTGTATTTTTGCACTATTGTGTAACAATATATCGTTTCAGAACTTTCTTGCTTGACAAGTCATGCCTTCATGTTTTAATTATCCAGGATTCAGTATCTGAAATTAACTCCCAAAAGTTGCAGGTGAACCTGTCCCAAAATCAAATTATGCTAAACCTTATTGAGGCAGCAGCAGCAGTGGCTGTAGCAGAAAAGAAGAATTGGCATCTGAATGAAAGGCTTGCATCTCGTCACTGTGAAATTAGCTTTACTCGACCTTTCCATTACCTGGTTACTTTTCATACTGTGATATTGCCTTGCCCAGCTTGGTTGGTGAAGTAACTGTTTGGAAGGTGCGCACAGTGCATGCATACAAGAAATAATGTTATTTTATGTGATGTTTACTGTCTTATACAGTGATTCCAAATTTCCATGTAGCCACTTTTGTACTAATTAAGCCTACTAATTAAATAGTGCCTAACCCCTACACAAAAAAAAAAATACTAGTGTGACTAACCCTATTTGGACCTATAGAACAGTGTAGAACACTGATTCCATTGTACACAATAGCACTGCACTGTAACACAGTGATGTCATGTGTGATTCCATAGACATTAATACATCACTGTAGTACAGTGATGTCAAGGAATACATTAACATTATATGTACTGTACTGTCATACAGTGATGCCACAGAATACATTAGCATTACAGTACTTGACCAATTACAGTCTGAAGAGACTCTAAGAAGTGAAAGGCACTGTATTAATTAAGATTGCGAGAAACACATTACCTTCCCAACCAGACAGGGGCAACTATAAATGAATGGCTGTCATGGTTTAATGCAAAGTCCATAGGAGGGGTTGCATAATGATTAATGTCTTTATCTCACAGTGACAAGGTACAGGGGTTGATTGTCACCTCTGGTTATTGACTGGGCTTGTAATAGTCTGCAGAGTGATAGCCTAATATTTACCTATGAACCTATTAAAGTTAGTTCAGCTTTTTAGGGGGGAAGGGGTGGAGGAGGGTAGACATGCAAAGTTCTTTGTTATTGTTTCATTTATTTTACATGATGGCATATCATTCTTTAAGTACTAACCACTGAATATATTAGTAAATTATTATGCTTTTCTGTTGGTCAGTGTATTTGTACATGGTGCATTTTTCATTCCATTATAACTGTTGAAAACAATTATAGTTTAGAACACGTCTTTTTACATTGCAGTGAAATCCTTAACCTTTATCAAATCTTTGGTCAGAAAATTAACTTCTGGTATGTGCTGGTCTGAGTATTAGTTTGTACTGATTGCTGGATCAGGTATGGAATTTAAAATAAACTATTCTTCATGGGGAAAAAACATTTAAGTTTAACTTGTTTCATTTTGTGAGGTTAAAGGCATGTCTTTACAATGTTTCATTATTATTTCTGCAGCTCCACTCTTAGTTAATATATTCCCTACTGATTTCTTTGTTTTGCTACATTTAGTTTATGTTTTTCTGCAACAAAAGATGAGGCCAGGCCATGTGATACTTAAAAAAGTTAATGAGGTATAATGCAGTCACCAAAGAATACAGATGCCATATGAAGATAGATAACACAGGGTTTATAGTTCATTTGCAAGCATTTTATTAATTTTTTTCTGCCTCCAAATGTGCATCATTTTGGTTTGAACCAACTGGTTTTAAGAATGTTTATGCTGTATTTTGCACCTATTAAAATCTTGCAGAGTCAAAATTCTTCTTTGTAAATTATTGCAATTTTACTTGGTCTTCTAGCTCTGTGTATGTTTGTGGAATAATTTTAGTATCCTACTTGCAAGGTTTAAATGAACCATTCTATTTCCTATTTATTTTCTGTACTTAACATTTGATTTAATTCATTTCTTCTTAGAACAAATTGTTGAGCATCCTGCACTTTCTCTTTTTTTTCCATGTTACTTTGAGACTGTGCAGCCATCCTACAGAAAGACTTCTGTTTTTATGTTCCATTTATGAGTTATTTAAAAAAAATAAAAAATTAAAGTGTGGTGATACACGTATTCTAGTTTATTCTTCCATAGTTCTTGTTTCATTCTACTTATTTATTTCTAATGTACTGTTTTATAAATTGAAAATCCTTGAAGAGTTACATGTAGACAGATGATATTCAGCATACTCATGTTAAAGGGAAGCCTGCAGTTATTCTCCCATCTCAATGATAACATTTCCATGGTGGTAGTAAGTGAACATAATAAGTGCTTACGGAAAGAATCGTGAAGGTTTATGCTGGCTGTGCCATTTCCTTTGGCACTGACTACATGTACTGTAACTACAGACCTTCACTGATTTGTATACTGTAAGTACAGATGTGCCATGATCAGTTTATTGTAACTAAAGACCCTCAGTAATTCATGTACTATAACTACAGACCAAGATCATCAGTACACTGTAACTACAGACCCCAGCTCTGGTGATTAGTGTACAAATCCCCACGTTATAGTACACTGTCTGTAGTTATAGTACATGAATTACTGAGGATCTTTAGTTAAAATAAACTGGTCATGCACGTCTGTACTTACAGTATACAAATCACTGAAGGTCTGTAGTTATAGTACAAGAATTATAACAAAAGGCAAAGCTACTGGCAGTCCTTGGGGTAAAAGCTCAGTGACAAGAAAAGATTTAAATAAATGCAGCAAAACCACTTTTCACGGAGCTACCATGCCAAACAAAGCTCTAGTTCCAATGGCAAACACATGTAACAATCCATAAAAACAATGTTTCTGTATAAAACTCAGGTTTATTGATAAAAATGGTAAGCGCTTTCACTTCGGAGCTTCTTCAGACCAAGTAAATCATAAAAACTAATGAACAAATATATATAGGCGTGGGTCTCAACATCAATTGTTCAATTATACAATATTAAAGTCACAAACCCCACACAACTAAAATACTTGTCCACACTCCCAATAAATATGAACATACAGTAATATAACACAAATACTTAAAAAATGTAAATGAGTAAAAACCTATAATAATATTTAATGATATTAATATTTATTTGTGCAGCCTCCTTCTTTTCAGGGCAGGTCTAATGGATGCCCTCTCATTTAAACCTCTGCCCCTGTCTGCTTGCAAAATAATAATCCAGCATGTTTCTCTATATTCTGTATACGTTCTAATATCACCCTCCCTTGCACTCAATCCTATAGCTTCCACAACCCTGACTCTAAAAAGTATGTTGTATTCCATGCTCCATGACGTGTTTAGACAGGGCATTATTAGATGACTTCTTCTTAATATTATATAAATGTTCCCTC
Source organism: Protopterus annectens (assembly GCF_019279795.1). Taxonomy (NCBI): domain Eukaryota; kingdom Metazoa; phylum Chordata; order Ceratodontiformes; family Protopteridae; genus Protopterus; species Protopterus annectens. Next base: position 1,097,254,585 of record NC_056743.1, read on the forward strand.
ATTCTGTCACGTAATGGTCTATTAGTTTTACCTACATAAAATGCCCCACATAATACACACTCCGCTAAATAAACCACATGGGGGGGGGGGGTCTTACAATTATGAACGCCTCTAAAACAAAATCCTTTATCTAAATCTGGGTGCCAAAATATTTCATTAGTATTTATACAGTGGCAATAATTACAAGAGCCACACTGCTCCGTGTGGCCAAAATCTACCCTCTCCAAACCTCTATTACCAGAACATAAAAGTCTCTTCAGGTTCTTATGATTTCTAAACCTGAATCTTGGAGCTTTCCCTACTATTTCCCCAAGACTATCATTTGTTAACAATATAGGCCAGTGTTGTTGAAATAATTTAGTAACATATCCTGTATCACTCGAATAATGTAAAGGAATTTTAGTAATGTTAATGGTGATTTTACTTAAACATTCAGATGGACTCGCTGGTCCATAATAAGGTTTCGCTCTAGTCTCCCTCAAATCAACCAAATCTTCCCATTGTCTCTCTAGTTCTTTTCTAGTATACCCTCTATCCAACAGGTTCTTCTCTATATTGGCCAATTCCAGATGGAACCCAGCCTCTGTGGGGTTCATCCGAGATGCCCTCATGCCTTGTCCTCTCACAAGATTCCTAAAAATATAGCTTGGATGCATGCTAGACTTGAAAAGGAAAGCATTCCTATGACAGGTTTTGTGAAACACCCCTGTATTAATCAACCCTCCTTCAAGCTTTTCAACATACACATCCAAGTATTCTATAAAAGTATAAGAAAACTGATAAGTAAATTTGAGACAATCCATCAAACCATTCATGGTTTTAAAAAAAACTTGAAACCCAGATTGAGGCCCTCTCCACAAAATAAACAAATCATCCACAAAACGCCTGTAAAACAGGACATATTCTTTAAACTCATCCCTAGGAAACAACAAATCTTCCTCCCATTGAGCTAGAAACATATTGGCGTAGCTATTGGCACACGAAGTGCCCATAGCTACGCCGTGTTTCTGTAAATAAATATCTTCTCCAAACATGAAGACATTATTATTAAGAACTGTTTCTTTTTAGAAGATTTGGTTGATTGTGACAAATGATAGTCTTGGGGAAATAGTAGGGAAAGCTCCAAGATTCAGGTTTAGAAATCATAAAAACCTGAAGAGACTTTTATGTTCTGGTAATAGAGGTTTGGAGAGGGTAGAGTTTGGCCACACGGAGCAGTGTGGCTCTTGTAATTATTGCCACTGTATAAATACTAATGAAACATTTTGGCACCCAGATTTAGATAAAGGATTTTGTTTTAGAGGCGTTCATAATTGTAAGACCCCCCCATGTGGTTTATTTAGCGGAGTGTGTATTATGTGGGGCATTTTATGTAGGTAAAACTAATAGACCATTACACGATAGAATGAGGGAACATTTATATAATATTAAGAAGAAGTCATCTAATAATGCCCTGTCTAAACACATCATGGAACATGGAATACAGCATACTTTTAGATTCAGGGTTGTGGAAGCTATAGGATTGAGTGCAAGGGAGGGTGATATTAGAACGTATACAGAATATAGAGAAACATGCTGGATTATTATTTTGCAAACAGACAGGGGCAGAGGTTTAAATGGGAGGGCATCCATTAGACCTGCCTTGAAAAGAAGGAGGCTGCACAAATAAATATTAATAAATATCATTAAATATTATTATAGGTTTTTATTCATTTACATTTTTAAATATTTGTGTTATATTATTGTATGTTCATATTTATTGGGAGTGTGGATAAGTATTTTAGTTGTGTGGGGTTTGTGACTTTATTATTGTATAATTGAACAATTGATGTTGAGACCCACGCCTATATATATTTGTTCATTAGTTTTTATGATTTACTTGGTCTGAAGAAGCTCCGAAGTGAAAGAGCTTACCATTTTTGTCAATAAACCTGAGTTTTATACAGAAACATTGTTTTTATGGACTGTTACATGCATTTGCCATTGGGACTAGAGCTTTGTTTGGCATGGTAGCTCCTTGAAAAGTGGTTTTGCTGCATAGTACAAGAATTACTGAGATCATGGCACATCTGTGCTTACAGTATACAAATCACTGAGGTTTGTAGTTATAGTACATGAACTACTGAGGGTCTGCAATTACAGTGCACTGATCTCTGATGGTCTCTATTTATAGTGCAATGATCACAGTGAGCCTATATTTACAGGTCTTTATCACTTTGTCGAAGGTTTGTTACTGTGAACCTTCATTCATTGAACCAAATACAGTGAAAGTTCACTTCAGTAATGTTCAGTACAATGAACAACTTACCCAGGGAAAGAAATGAGTTGCCCGGCATTCTGAAAGTCACACAAAGCACAGTATTTCAAACCCATTCCCCCCAACTATATGTACCAACTCCAAGACTGCAAGGAAATGGGCAAATTTCTGATGATGGTGAACTCATTCCTGAAGTGAACATTTGCTGTATTTGGTTTGATAAACGAAGGTTCACAGTAATGGACCTTCAACAAAGTGATATAGAAGTTGTATAGTGATTACTGAAGGTAGTAAGCTTGTAGTTCCAATGCAGCAGTCACTTGGGTCTAGCTTTTATAAACAGTCTCGTGGGGGTTTGCATAGTACAGTTGTGACTGATTAAGGGTTTGTAGTCACATTTCTCTCATGAGCAGGGGTTTGTAGCTACAGTATGCTGATCACAAACGTTATATATTAAGGGTTTGTAGCTATTGTAGATATGTCACTGACAGTTTATGGATATAGTAAAACAATGACAACTGATGGTTTGTATGGCTTACTAATCCCTTAGAGTTAGTAGTTATACTTTAAAAGCCACTGGAGGTTTTCAGGTTCAGTATGCAGATCTCTAAGGGTATGCATATTACACTAGTCAATGAGGGTTTGTAATTATACCACATTGATAACAACGGGTTTGTAGTTACAATGAGCTAATCACTGTTGGGTTTGTAGTTATTCTACAATTGTTTGTATAATGCAGTGATCATGGGGAGGAATTGTTGGCTGCATTGTCACCAAAGCTAATTATGCACGGTCTGAATCAGTATTTAAACATTTCAATCCCAGCCTAGCCGCAGGGTTTGTGCCTGATGCCTAGAGAACAGCCACAGTGATTGTCTATCACAAGGGTGCCCCCTCTATGGATGCAAGTAACAATAGGACCATCAACCTCACCATCCTTATATCCAAAGCCATGGAACATATCAGAGCATAGAACTCACTTATGTGGGCAGAGGCAACTTAACTAATACAGACCCCACTTAGCTCGGTTTTGTGAAGGGCAGTTCTCATCTCCTGTTTCTTTGAAAAGGAGACAGAGGATGTGGACAGTGGTCACTCCATGCACACTCCTTTCCCCAGCCTAGCTAAAGCTTCTGACACTGTCCCCATGCTGCCATTATTGACAGATTGGATAAACTTAATGCAAGCCCCTTTGTTGTCCTCTGGATTGCAATTTGGATATCCAAAAGATCCCAAGTTGTGAAAGTCGCTGTTACTCTTACTGATCATAAAATTGTAACTAGTGGGTATCACAGGGGTCATAGCTGGACATCAAGGCCAATATCTCAGATGTGTGGCTGATCAAGTCTGTGATGAGTGCAGGGTGGGCAGTATTCACCACTCATCCACTGATGAAAAATAGTTCTAGCAAGGGATGGCCATATTGCAAATACCTGCTGCACCAAAAATTATCTCAAGCTGAATGCAGGAAATTGCAACAGAGTAACATTCTGCAAAAAAGCTGCTCTCACCTCATACATTACAAATAGGACTCCTCTTCAGCAAGACATGGTCATGAGAGATATGATACTTTTGTGGACAACTCACTCATTCGATCATTATGTTTCCACAATAGTCAGGAAATCCTCCTATCTGATCTTGTTAATTTTTAAAGGGATATCCTGAAGAACCAAAGAAGTCAGAAGTCATCACTACACTCATCCCTTTTCATACCCAGCATTGAATACAATGCCTCCTTTGGCATGTACAAATGCATGCATATTTTTTCAATTGAAAAGTCTCCAAAGATTTCTAAATAAGAAAATTAAAGGCTTTAAATCCTTCAGCTGTCTGGATATGCTATCATTACACTGAGTAGCATACTGAGAGGCTGCGGTGGTGCAGCGGTTAGCATTGTCGCCTCACAGCAAGAGGTTCTCCCTTACGATTCTCGGCTGGAGCACCTTCTGTATGGAGTCTGCATGTCCTCCCCATGGTCAAGTGACGTTTAAAAGACATGCAGGTAGGTGCATGCGTGAATGGGTGTGCCTTCTTTGAAGGCACTGTAAAACTCCACTACCAATCATTCGTGGACCGGAGTTCTGCTGTGGCGACCCCTAACCGGGAAAAGCCGAAAGACAAATAAGACACCGAGTAGCATACTAGCTGCTCTGTGGTGACCTCTCTCTTGCTTTTAAATTCATGAAAGATCCAGTGGCTCTGCAAAAACCTGCACTACGGATCTAAATTACATTAACAAATAAACAAGATTCACACTGGAGGGGTAGCTTCCTAACTCAACACATTCCCCTCCATACCTCTCAACCTCTAAGAGCAAGAAAACTGGACAAAGCCAAAAATAATTTGGAGACAAAGGCCAAAAATAGGGACACATTTCAAAAATTACTCTTATACACTCAGAATGTTGCTAGAATAAAAGGTGCTGTGCTTACTTGCATTTTCTGAATGATATGAAGTCTGAAACTCAAATGTCTGTCATTATTTAGTGGCATCAATCCTAAATATTTATCAGAAAACCACAAACTTTTATGAGGAACAGACTAAAAATATTAGGTAAAAATCTGGACATTCTGTGAAAATCTGGACAGTTGAGAGGTATGTTCCCCTCATGTGTAATAGGTTTCCACTATAGGCCACACAAAGTTTTAATTTGACTACCTTTAAGGCAAGTCTTGATTATTGGATGGGTAGATACAAAATTACTTCAGGGTTGACATAACTGGCCCTGCTTGATTTGGAAGATTAACATTATTAAGTATTTGAAAAGGGTGGCAAGATCTTTTAAGTTTGTCAACATGAAGGTGTGTATGAGTAAGCATCGTATGTTCCCTGTGATTGCTTACCTAGAAGTTTTTTTAGCTTCATACAGCTGTCCATCAGCTGTGACCAGCTCCTCTCCTCATTCACAGGGTCTATTGAATCAACCCTAGCCTCCTCTGGACTCTACCTGACCCCCATCCTGGGCCAATGAGGAGATCAGAGGAGTCAGTGCAGTATTATACTACTGCTGAGCAGTATGCCCTAACTTCACCATCTTGTAGTAGCCTTGCAAGCTCCATTATAGCTACCTTTGGGAGGTGTATGCTGACCAAGCACCACTCTGCTTGCAGCATGGAGCTCTCCAGGCTCTTCTCACTGCTACTGCAGTAAGCTGGGCTGACGCCTACTGCATGGATGAGTGAGCTGATATTGTTGTCCTGCTAACATCCTACTCCATTCTAGTCCCACCAGCGCCTTTTCTGCTACTCAAACACAAGTCATCTGGGGTGCAGTCAGGGCTTTATCCCACCGCATCATGGGGCCAGGGCCCATAATCACTTGCCTTGTATTGTTCTTATATTATATGCACCTCTACAGGTTTGTGTCATGGTACACTGATCAGGCATTGGTAGTTATAGTTCACAGATCTGTATATTGCATCTACAAATCCAGAGTTATCTCTAGATGTTTGTAGCTATGTTGATCATTAGACAGTTACAGATTTAAGATTTATTGTTATAGTACATTACACTGTGAGGTTTGTGATTGTTGCACATGTATTACTGAGAGTTTGCTGTTGTAGTGCATCAGTCAGTGAAGGGTTGTAGTTATATTTCACTGATTACTAAATGTTCATAGGATCATATTAGGCTATCAGTCTTTGCAGACTATTTCAAGCCTAGGCAATGACCAGAGGTCAGACTCAGACCCTGTACTTTGTAACTCTGAGGTAAAAACGTTTTAACTATTATGCCAAGTCCTGTTGTTTGTAGTTATAGTAAAACACATCAGTAAGGGTTTGTAGCTGTTGTATACACATCACTGCAAGTTTGTAGTCACTGAGGGAGTTGTTGTACATCAATCATGGAGTGGTTGCAGTTACAATACATTGATCTTCAAATGTTTGTAGTTATAGTACACTTAGTACTAAGGGTTTGTAACCTAGTGCTAAGTTTGTATAGTACACCAGTCACAGAGGGGTTGTAGTTATAGTATAACAATCACTGAGAGGCTGTAGTACTCTAATTACTAATGGTTAGTAGTTATGCATCAATCATTTAAGATTTGCAGAAATAGTACAGAGATAACTGTGGGTTTGTATTGTACACTGATTACTGGGGGGTTGTACAGTATACGATTCACTAAAGATTATTAGTTATTATACATCATTCACTTTGTGTTTTTATGGTACACTGATCACAGGGATTGTAGTTATAGTACACTGCAGTGGCCTCTCTCTCTCTTGTTTGGCATTTATCTGTCAGTTTGCATTTATAGTACTCTGATCACCAAGGGTTTGTGTTTACATTATGTTGATAACCAAGGGTGTGCATCTGAAGTATTCTAATCACTGAGGATTTGTAGCTAATTGTCCATGTAGTTACTGTATGTAATCACTGGGTGTTTGTATAGTACATTTACTACTGAGGTTTTGCAGATATAATATAGTAATCCCTGCATGTTTGTAGCTGGAATACCTGGATCACTGGTTGTTCGTAGTTATGGCTTATCAATGTTTGGTGGATGCAGCTGTAATAGTACAATTCCTGAGGGGTTGAAACTGTAGGATTTGTAGCTATCGTACACTAAATCACTATAACTGTAGATATGATACACTAATTGCTGACAGCGTGTACTCACAGAACACTGATCACTAAGGGTTTCTAGCTTTTGTACAAATACATAATTACATACACTGACATGGAGGAGATGTAGTTACAGTACACCAATCAGTGAAGGACTGTAACTACATGTCTGCAGCTGTTGTAGTTACACCAATCCGTGAAGGGCTGTAACTACAGGTCTGTAGCTGTTGTAGTTACAGTATGCCAATCAGTGATGGACTGCAACTACAGGTTTGTAGCTGTTGTAGTTACAGTACACCAATCAGTGAAGGACTGTAACTGTAGGTCTGTAGCTGTTGTAGTTACTTTACACCAGTCAGTGAAGGACTGTTAACTACATGTCTGCAGCTGTTGTAGTTACAGCACACCAATCAGTGAAGGACTGTAACTACATGTCTGTAGCTGTTGTAGTTACAGTACACCAGTGAAGTACTGTAACTACATGTCTGTAGCTATAGTAGGCTGATCACAGAAGGCATGTGTTTACACTACACCGATCAGTGAGGGTGAGGGTGTATTAGTTTACCGCACCAATCACTGATTAAGATGTACCAATTGATCAGGGAGCTATATTACCTTAATCACTAGGGGCTTGTAGTGAGAGTACACTGAATGAGGGTTAGCCAGTATTCTACAGTAATCACTCAGGATTTGTAGCTAATGGTAAACTGAACAATGTGTGTCTGTCATTACAGTACACCAATCACTGAAGAGCTCTAACTGTAGGACCTGCATCTACAATACACTGGTCAGCTCAGGTCAGTAGCTGTAGTCCATCACAGAAGTCCTGCATTTGTTTTCTGCTTTCTCCTCTATGTACAGTAGCTTTGGCTCACTTAAAGGTTTTGTCCTTTATACCAGTTGTCCTCCTAGATATGTGTAAAGTTTGCATTTCCAGTGATCCTGGGGCCTCTGCTGAAAACTGGTTCTCACCCAGTCTGACTGTCTCGGTAAACAAATGTTAAATAAATAAACATCAAACTGCATTTTCTGCAGTACACTTTTTTGTCTGAATGTTAGGATGGTGGTAACCTAAGAGCTTTTCACTCTGGAGTGGCCATATTATATTGTTTCAGGGTTATTAAATGTTTATATATATATATATATATATATATATATATATATATACATACTATCAAAAGGCATTATAGGAGTGAAATGCCTTCACAAGAAAAAAAGCCTTACATAAGATGGCTTATTTTTTTAACAAAGGCTTATTTTTTTAACAAAACATTGATTTCTTGTTAACTCAATTAGTTAATAAAACCTAGTATGAATTCACAAATACATTCTATCTGCTGTTAAATAATAATAATACTAAAAATATTTTTGTAAGTAAGATTTGTCTTATTTTAGGTTTTATGACATAGCATATTTATTTTATCATGGACTCTTACTATAGGAAAAAGTCCCTTGCAAATGTGTGAATATGTGACCAGTGCAGCAGAGTAAAAGCCATGCATTCTGCTAACTTTCCTGATATTTTCTCTTTTATTGCAGTTGTCCTCCAGCCTAAAGTTTGCATTTGCAGTGGTCTGTCCTCTTGACATTTATTTTCACAGTAAACTGATATCAGCCTATTCAGAGTGTGTCTCTTATTTTCTACAACATAATGTAATCTCCAGAGAAAATTCATTCTAAATCCTCATCACCATCTTAACAATTGTTTCCTGTCCTCTTTCTCAGCCTCACAAGGTTGAGACTACAATTCCTCATCTATCAATTTCTGTTACAGCAGAAGGCACCCTTTATGTCTCATATATACTTCTGTTAGACATGTTAATTTCTGAACTGTATTGTATGTCTTTTTTGACTTGGTGTAAGGAATGTGTGATAACAGTGTCTGCTATGTTTTAATGCCTAATCTAACAATGTCCAGAAGTTTGTCTTTCTTTGTCATTACAGACCGTAGAGATTTATGTACCACATACTCCAGATTAAACCTCACTAATGACTTGCATGCAGGTTGCTTTACCTTTCCTTCCTGCGTATTGCCGACTACTCTTTGTGTGACCCTCCTTTTATTGCTGAACTTTTTGGCAAAATGGTACCTTGATGGTTATGATCTTGATCTTAGAGCTCCAGAGTCTGAGATAAAAAAAAAACATTAATCTTGATGGGAGGACTGATCCACTATGGACCTATTTCAGGCTAAAGCTAGGAGTGCTGTCTGGTTTAGTAGCTCAGTCAGTGTCACACAGTAAGTATATGGAGTTTGAGAGACTCAAATCCATTACTACTGCAGGATATTAAGTAGTCATAGCCTTAAACCTCCTGACCTCTGTCAACACATATGTAGAGTTTTTATGTGTGTGTGTGTGTGTGTGTGTGTGTGTGTGTGTGTGTGTGTGTGTGTGTGTGTGTGTAGCCTTAAACCTCCTGACTTCTGTCAATACATATCTGGAGCTTTTGTGTGTGTGTGTGTGTGTGTGTGTGTGTGTGTGTGTGTGTGTGTGTGTGTGTGTGTGTGTGTGTAGCCTTAAACCTCCTGACTTCTGTCAATACATATCTGGAGCTTTTGTGTGTGTGTGTGTGTGTGTGCGTGTGTGTGTTTGTGTGTGTGTGTGTGTGTGTGTGTGTGTGTGTGTGTGTGTGTGTGTGTGTGTAGCCTTAAACCTCCTGACTTCTGTCAATACATATCTAGAGCTTTTGTGTGTGTGTGTGTGTGTGTGTGTGTGTGTGTGTGTGTGTGTGTGTGTGTGTGTGCATGCGTGCGCACATTTCTCCAGATATTCTGGTTCTTTCCTACCACCCCAAAGTACGTTGTTTGATTGGCTACTACTGCTCATGCTCAGTACACTGTATTGACATTGACTTTTGGCCCAGGTCATGGCTGAAAAGTTTCAAGACAGACCGATTAAATTACCTGGTTAACAAATTAATAAAAAATTAAAGATAATTTCTGTTTCAGTTTTCCTTTAATGTTTCAGCCACGTGCCTAGATCAACCAAGTTTATTTATTTATACATTTGCTGCCTGGGATAGAGCTCTGATTTCAATGGATTGTTTTCAGACTCAGGCCATGGTATACAAGCAAGAAAGAAAATAGAAAAATTATACAGCTGACAAGATTAAATAATAGCTAAGTTATACAGTTGGCAAAAGAAATTAAACATGCATTTTTGGTTCACAATAGGTATTTATTTACAACAGGAAAATCATAAGACATACAAGACAGTAAGACTGCAACGTTGCTTTGGCTTTTAGATGCAGTCTTAAAATTTTTACATTATTATAACTTGTCCACCTTCACTTGCATAAGCAGGTGTTCATGAGATAAATTTACAGTATGGAGTTTCAGAAAATAATTGCCTCAGAGATTAGTATTAACAGACAATGTCATTACTAGACTATCAGTTATCTGTTCTATGCCTTGGCTATTCCTTTCAAGTTTTAGTAACAGCTGTTACAGCAGTGTCATTTGTGATACACATTTCAACTCCAGTCTTACCTGCTGGGTGTATATAACAGAATGAAATAAGACACAATGACTCAGAAATGCTGATATACAAATGGCACTTGAAGTAAGCCATACTGAAAAATAATGAGTCTTGGTCAGGGAAGGTATCAAGTAAAACCGCATGCTTTCAGAACTGACCTTGGAACTTTGATGTGGTTTGGAAGCATTTTGAAAATCCTTCAGTATGCAGACAGAGAGTGTGAGACTCAAACCCAGGTGCTAATCATTAAATCTAGTTCCACTGAAAGCAAAGAGCAAGTATGCTGTAGGGGTACTAGAGCTGAAACCATTGTGGATTACATTATGTTCTTAATTTGTATTTGTGTTTGAAGACATGGCCTTTTTAGGTTTCCCTGCTCACAGTTGTTGTCTTTTGGCTTTTCCCGGTTAGGGGTCGTCATAGCGGAACTCCGGTCCGCTAATGATTGGCAGTAGATTTTTACATGCCGAGTTGCCAGCCCTGACGCACAACCTTCAACGAAGGCATGCCCATTCAAGTATGTCTCCACACAGAAGACGCTCTAGCTGAGAATCGAACGTGATAACGTCTTGCTATGAGGCGACAATGCTACCGCAGCACCACCACCGAGGATAGGTTTCCCTGCTCACAGTAAACTAACAAAATCAGAGCTAAATTATAGTGAAATGGGGCCGTAGGAAATGTAAGGGATAAGCCTCCTCCCACATCTCCACCCTTCAGCATTCCCATCCAGCAGCCATTCCAGTGTCCCATTACTTGCTTCTGTTTGTCTCTCTTCCCAGTAAACATAAAACGTTATTCAAACTGGACAGCGAGAATACTGTTTTCTTCATGTCTACAATGATTACAGATATTTGGATTTAATTAAAAACTTTTATTTCAAATGTTATAGCACAAACACTGACTGCTACTTGCTAAACAAAAAGTACAGTCACACAATAAAAACAGACTTAGCATTCTCTGCCCTTGAAACTCACATTCATTGAAAGAGCATTTAAACCCACAAAATGCATCTGTCCAGTGGTGGATTAAGTGTACCTTTGGGCTGTTTTCAAACCATGGGCTCCCTGCACAGAATTTTAGGACCATGCATAAATGCACGTATTCTTTGATTCACTTTCTTGATTGTATTAAATTTTATTCTTTGTTTAATATAGCACCACTTTTTAGAATGAGATTTAAATTTGTAGTTTTGAATATGTTTCCAGTAAGCAGTGAAGTAAAACATATGAACCAATAATGGCAGGGCTACCTATTTTAGAATGTTTCAACTATAAAGGCCACTCAGACTGCTGTCATTATAATCCACTGCAATCCTCAATGATTTACAAAAACAAACAAACTAAAGGAGACCTGGCAGTTGATGTGCAGGCTTAAGGCACTTGCTTCCCAATAAGCAAGGCTCAGGGTTTGACATTGAGGAAGGTCACTTAACTAGGCAGCTCCTTAAATGAGGCATTACATACACACAAACACACACACACACACATGTGCAAGCATGCGGACACGCACAGACACCCCTGTTAAACGTATGGATTGCTTCACTCACAGCACCTCCATTAACCACATGGATTGCTTCATTCACTAGCACCCCCATTAGATGTATAGATTGCTTCACTCATGAATTAACACCTCTGTTTGTTGGCTTGGCTTATTGCTGCACACCCATTGCATCTATCCTAAATCAAATTTTCCTGTGATTTTATGTTAGGATGTTTGTCTTATTGTTGAGCTTTGGGGCTTGCTGTTCTCTACAGAAGTGTTTTGCAAGGTCTTAAAAGTCCTCTTGTGATCAGACAATCTCCAGAGTGGTTCTAAAGCCCTCCTGCGTTTACAGAAGTATTTTAGCTTATTTGTTTATGGAAGATTTTATTTGTTAACCCCCCCCCCCCCCCAGGCCAACATGCACCCCAGGGAATTGCCTAGGTTACATAATGTTGGATCTGGCTCTGAACAAAATATGCAGTTTTTGTCCTTCCTTTCTCTATGATTCTGTTATGCATGTATCGTATTTCTGTCTGTAGTATGGTTTTATTCTCCAATAGTATATTTATTGATCTTTTCACTGACGTGAATCAACAGGGCAGAGTCGGCATAGATATGAAAGTCTGATGTTATTCTCAGCACTAATCTATTTACCTATTAGTGTTGACAATAAGATCATACTTTCATATCCATGTCAATGGGGATGTGTATCTGTCCTGCTGGTTCACCTCAGTGATATTAGGGTTAGGTGCAGAATAAGGCAGTGTAAAGTAATTACCATGTTGTGTCATCCTGGTTTACTTTCAGTACTCTGTCATATAAATCATGAGCGGACAGGTGATCTGCTGTGGCGACCCCTAACCGGGAAAAGCTGAAAGAAGAAGAAGACTATTTCATATAAATCATAAAAGCATAGAACAAGAGAGTCCCAAAGTGGACCCTTTGGGTTACAGTGACAATGACATTTGTAGGATCAGAGTTTGCATTTGACTGAATGCATCTGATTTTGTTACTGGATGTGGAAACAGACAATGCCATCAGAAGCAGAACTAAAATTGTAATAAGCATGTATGCAGTGTGTATCAGCAGTACCAGAAGCTTTGGAATTTTTTAGAAGTAGTGCAGGTACCCTCTCTATTCAGAAGTGGTTTGATATGTTGGAAGATACTCAAGACCCTCAACAGCATTGCACCCATGGCTTGACTGGAACAGGATCTAGAAATCACTTGTAAATTCTCACCCTTGGACTTTGGCTATTGAAATGAACAAGTGCATTTGTCTGTTACTTCCCAGGGCAGGAATGAATCCTCCTCTTGTAGATTATGGAGACAGTATCCTATATTCATATGAAAGAAAAGTACATTTGGTTCTGTCAGCACTGTAGTTGCAAGTTAGTAGAGGCCTTGCAAACTTAGCAGTTGTATCGGGTACTGGTTGATTGTATATTTTTACCTGGTAGTTACTAAAGGACTTTAGCTGGAAGCAAGTCAAAGGCATTGTTTCTTTGTGAGTAATTGGTATAGGCAGAATCCCTAAGGATGTGTTCAGTTGAACAGATGTAAAAGCAGATTTGAGTCAGTATTAGCAACACCCAGTACAACAGGTTATAAGTGATCAGCATATAAGCAGAAGTGACCTCCCTAGGAAAAGGTTGGAGATATTTAACAGTATTGCAGGCACACATTAAACAATTGTCAGTACCTGTATGAAGTTTTCTCTGCTGAATCTTAAAAAAAGCAATTGTTTAATTGGAAACTCAAAGAAGTTAATGAATGAGTCATAGCTAGGTTTCCTTTAAGGAGAGAGAATATCAGGTGACTACTGAATCATGTAGGCCTTTAGGTCACTAAAATATTCTGACAGCCTGTGTATCATTGAATAAAAACAAGGCAATTATTGGTGGAGGAGGCTATGATGAGGCTATCTGAGATATGAGAATTAGGTCAGATCTCACTGTGCATTGGCGAAGGAGTAGGTGAGTGGATGAAGTTTTATCCCCCTAGTTTGAAGTGGTTACATTTTAATTACATCAGTAGTCGACAGTTTAAAAAGTGGCAAAGTCAAAGTGGTGAAAGAAAAGATGTATGTGAGGTGGAAAAGGAGTACTACAAGACTAGATATGAGAAATGTTGGATGTAGAGACACAGAACATGGATGCTGGGAAAATTTAGTTCAGGTCCTCTTTTCTATATGCATCTTCATTTTTTATTAGATTACAGTGTTAAGAAAGCTCTTCTTCAATGGTAGAGTATGAAATGTACATTTTACAATAACACATACATTTGCAACTGTGGTTTTCATTGTGTTTTTATTTGTGACTTATACTAAACACTTATGCTTCTCTCGTTTGCTTCTGACACTGCAGCCTTTTTTACTGTTTGCAGAGCAATAAATCCACCATCTTGCCTAACCTCTGCCAGATTTTTTATAAACAAACTCACTGTTGCTGGCCTGACTCTGGTCCTGTAGTTAATCTGTTTATTTACTATATAATGAAATGGTTGGCAGATGAACATACTGCTGATTTCTGATATGTAAAACATAGATCAGTAGTATTCAAAGGGCACCATTTCTAGAGCTGAAACACAGATAAAACTTTATTTCACATCCAGAGTCAAATCCAAGGAAGCATGTTTAGTTCGGCACACGATATCTTTACTTAACAGACTTGTTTTATGATGTTTTATGAGTCATAAAGTAATCTCCAAGCACTATTAAAACAGACTTTCACTATATTTGGTGTACTTCGTCTAATTAACAAAACAAATCATCAGTGATAAGATTCCCAGTGAAATGATTACAGTTAGAATGTGTGCTTCTTTTTCCCAACTGGTGGGAATAGTCTGTAAATCGTTAACTTTTACACATTTTAGGTGGTTACTCTGCATTTTTGATCTTAACAGCTGTGCTGCTCCAACCACTGTATCCCACTGCCAAGAAATATACCTACTTTTTGAGAAGATTACACTTTGCTCAGGGCTCTGGTGTATTTTAATGGTTGAATGTAATGCTCTGTTGGCTGTAAAATGCTAATTTTATAGTCAGACTTAATGATAGCATTGTGAATGAAGCCATAAATCCATCTGACCTTTCAAAACAAAGCATGATTCAAATGCAGTGTGAATGTGGGTTGCATTGCAAAACTTGGCGGTTGAGGTTTAGTAACAGCCAGCAGTTTTTTTTTTCTTTTTTTCAGGAAAAAAACTGTTTGCCCTTAGCAGCAAATGTTAATCTTTACAGTTTAATGTGCATTGGTTATATCCAAACTGTCTGCTGTGCTTAGGGAGCATTCATTTCCACAGGTCAGTAACAAAAGATGCAATCCTTTTTCGGTGTCATACTACACTTGCTGATTTATTTAGTCTTTTAATAACTGTTAAGACCCACTATATGTAAGAACTGTTTTTGTGTGGTGAGACCTTAGTTTTTGTCAGGTTAAACAACATCTGCAGGCTACTTAATATGCAACTGAAGAGAGTGAGAATCAAACCTACATCTTCAGGAATCAGCTCACATTGTTGCCTAAACTGATTGTACTCTATTACTTTCTTATAGGTATGCATCTGCTCTCTAGTGTTCAAAAATCCCATGAGTTCTTCAGTGCTGCGATTGCTGATGAGGGCTGGTTAAGGGATGATACATTCTGCATACATGTTTTTATTGTTGTCTACTTCTTTCCTTGTATACCTTATAATCTGATTTCCATTTTACTATGAAGAAATTGGCACTGAAAGTTTGTGTGACATCCAGAGCTTCCTAATTCTACTTTTACATATAGGTATTTATTTCTGAGAATAAGAGTAGCTTCTCAATAGAGTAAACTGTTCCATTCCTTTTTACCCAGGTATTATCAAATCTGCATGTGAGACTGTGTTAGAAGATATGCCTGCCTAGGTGTTTTCATTCGTTCAGTAGGGCTCTGTTTTTTTGTTGTTCTTTAAAACTATGCCCATCTGCTAAAACTATAGCAAGAGGAGTCCCCTCCCCAATAAATCTGTTATGTGACAGCATGATAACTGTGCTTCTGCAAAAAAGAAATGGATCATTCAGCAAAGAGAAGGATCTTAGTGATGCTGGTGTGTTTCACTGTTTGTTGCCATCGTTTGATGGACAGTTATAGAAACAGCTCAGCCGTAGGCCCTAATGATTGTAATCTGAAATGCTCTCAAGATAACCATAACTATCTTCTGTAACAGTTTATTATGCAACAGCTGCATATTTTAATAGCACTCAAAACATCCCATGTCTTGTTTGCTCAAGGTTTGATGCTGCTTAATATGTGAAGATGAACATGTATCCATACTGATTATGGATGACTTAAAACCACTCACGAGATAGTAAGGCCCTTTTCGTACTGTTGGTTCATCTTTGCTATTACAGTCTGTCAGAAGACATGCCTAGCAATACTTTGTCATTCAAAAGCAGGCCAGAGATACTGAAAATAATATGTAATGATGAAATATGAAGAGCTCAGTGATTGCAGTATGTCCTTAAGTGGGCATACAAACAGCGGAATATCTGAACTGGTGTGTGTGTGTGTGTGTGTGTGTGTGTGTGTGTGTGTGTGGTGTGCGTGTGTGTGTGTGTGTGTGCGTGTGTGTGCATGTGGTGCGTGTGTGTGTGGTCTGAGTGGTGCGTGGTGTGTGTGTGTGTGTGTGTGTGTGTGTGTGTGGTGTGTGTGTGGTGTGTGTGTGTGCGTGTGTGCGCGTGTTTGTGGTGCGTGTGTGTGCGTGTGTGTGGTGTGTGTGTGTGTGTGTGTGTGTGTGTGTGTGGTGTGTGTGGTCTGAGTGGTGTGTGTGTGTGTGTGTGTGTGTGTGTGTGGCCTGAGTGTGTGTGTGTGTGTGTGTGTGTGTGTGTGTGTGTGTGTGTGTGTGTGTGTGTGTGTGTGTGTGTGTGTGTGTGTGTGTGTGGTGTGTGTGTGGTGTGTGTGTGTGTGTGTGTGTGTGGTCTGAGTGGTGTGTGTGTGGTGTGTGTACTGTGTAGTGTGTGTGTGTGTGTGTGTGTGTGTGTGTGTGTGTGTGTGTGTGTGTGTGTGTGTGTGTGTGTAGGGGGACATGCTTTAACCATATTCTAGGATGTTAGACAATTATGACTTTTGGCAAAAGGCCAGCAATCACTAACACACTGGGGCATAAGAAAAAAGAAGAAATGGTCAAGGCAGTCCGAACACAGCTGAGAACAGCATAAGATAGAGCTCTGCATAGATGACTATTGGGACAGCCAAAATGGTGAAGGTTCAGGATCTTACTGACAGCCCAGTGGAGAAGGAAGGAAGCCACAGTCTCTGATCACTTATCAATATAGTTAACATCTCTGTTTAGTTCCAAACCCGTATCCATTCTCAACTGCTTTCCCACCTTACATAAAACAATCTTTTAACCAACACCCAGCACGGTTTCAGGCCCAAACACATTACTAACACTGCACTCTTATCCTTCTCTCATACTGTAGCTGAAGCCAGAGACAATAATAAACTTGTGCCCTGCCTCTTCTTAGATCTCACAAAGGCTTTCGATACTGTCTCTCACAACCTTCTACTTCACAAACTTTCTCAGCTGAACATTTCCATCCCCACTCTAAACTGGTTCTCAGGTAACCTGCTCAGTCGCCTACAAGCAGTTAAATGGCAAAATTCCTTCTCACCCTTTCTGCCAGTTCAGACTGGTGTTCCTCAAGGTTCATTTCTTGGTCCCCTCCTTTTCAACCTCCTCACCAATGACCTACACACTTCCAGCAACCTCTCCTCTATCATACAGTATGCAGATGACTCAACTCTGATCACCAATGACCTACACACTTCCAGCAACCTCTCCTCTATCATACAGTCTGCAGATGATTCAACTCTGATCACCAATGACCTACACACTTCCAGCAACCTCTCCTCTATCATACAGTATGCAGATGATTCAACTCTGATCTCCATTTCTGAATCTATCAATAACCTCCACCATATCACCCAATCTTCATTTCACTCTCTTGAGAAGTGGCTCTCCAATAATCAACTTATCCTGAACCCCTCTAAAACTAAGCTCTTAATATTCCTACCTAAAACTCTAGCCCACCACAAATCCACCTTTCTCATATCCTCTCTAAATGGCACCATCATAACACCAGACTTACACACTAAACTCCTAGGTGTCATCATAGACGACCAGCTTAAACTAGACCTCCACACACTTCATTCTATAAATAAAACACACCAAAAACTGGGCATGCTATACAAAAACAGCAAATTCCTGACCCCCTACTCAAAACTACTGCTAGCCCAATCCTATCTCCTCCCCGCCCTCCTCTATGGCTCCCCTCTATTTTCCAATCTACAAAATAACCTGCTGGCAAAACTAGACCAAACCTATAACAAAATTGCTAGATTTGTCACCAGCAGCCCCTATAAATCCCATCACTGCTCTGCTCTCATAAAACTACATTGGCTCGAATTCCCACACCTTCTGACCAAATGTCAGCTGATCCAAGCTTTCGAATTCTTAATTCAAACTCTGACTGTCCATCTCTGTCCAACCTGATCTCCTGGTACACCCCTCCCTGATCCCTGCGCAGCTCTGATAAACTCTTACCTCTGATAAACTCTTACTACAAGTCTATAAACCCAACAAGAACATAGGTAAAATACTCTATAAACACACCATCTCCCTTACCTGGAACAGTCTTCCACTCAATATTAGAAGCCATTCCTCCCTTCCTAACTTCAAACATGACCTGACAGTGTACCTCCATAACAACCCTTTATGTACATGTTATCATCCTACTTAACCCCTCCCTCTCCACATACCCACTTCACCACTATGTCTGATCTATAAGACCTTTGTCCTCTTTCTATAACACTTTATCCATCTGCTCTTCTTTCTGTACCCTCCCTCTAGTTCACCACATCCCTCCTCTACTACCATCTTCTTTTGCACCATTCCCTCTTCTGACCTACGGTCCCTTGTGCAGTCACCCCTCTCGACTTTTTAGTCTCACTCTACTTTCCCTCAGTTCTGAAGCCCCTGCACTTACACATTTCTTCTTCTAGCCACTAATCTAATTATACCTTGTTTCTTTTCGTTATATTACCTACAGCCTTAACTTCCTTCCTGCTTACCTGCTGGATTTATTATTGTTGTTTCTCCTGTTACAACTTATTACTACACTTTCTGTATATATAGCTATGTACTATTCCAGTGAGTACATTATGTTCTTCTTATCCATTGTATCCATAAGATTGTTTTGCTCTTTAATATTGTTCATTTGTCTCTATTTGTATGTATTTGTATGTCTGTTTGGGGTTTTCCCCTCGGATCTCCACTGAAAAAGGGTAAATTCTTACCCAGCTGGACCAACCCGGTTAACAAATGCGAAATAAATAACACTTTCATATATCAGAAAGTTTGAGGGTTAGAAATGTGTATTCACTTTTGAACCTATATTAAGGTGTTCTGCTTTCCAAATTATCCACCTATTCTCTCTATATTTATAAATTTTTATGGACAGTTTTGCCTTTCCATCTACAGAACAACATAAGTACACTAAATGCTGATTTTAACTGAAAGTGTAAGAAAAACATATTCCGATATTTAACAGCCACTGGGAAAATGTGCCCAAAGCCTCTAACCAGTCTGTCAAGAGTTCAGCCTTTACTGAATGCTGCTGACTGCTGTTCATTCCTCAGAAACTGCTTTGCAGATAAGCTTTTAAAACTGTATTTAGTCTTCTAAACAGGAAAGACCCACTAGAACTTAATGTTAGCTTTACAGGCAACAACAGCCATGCTGTATACAAGTTAAGACTGTGGAAACTGAACCCAAATTGACATTATATATATATATTTGTTTGCAGTGTGTTGCCTGTTAATCATCTATGCTATACTGAGATAGTCAAATAATTTTATCCTGGCTATTGACTTGACCTACACCAATTAAGTCCTATGGCTGACTAAATCCTTAATCTTGGACCAAGTTGCAATGAAGAGTTTTGCTACATCCTCAGCTTCAAAGCATTTGTAGACTAAGTAGCAGTTACTCTTCAGAAAAATGCATCTGTTAGAACAGCATGCTTAGGTCCCCTTCGAACTATTCATATTCAGTGAATGTCTGCATTTGGCAAGTCCACTGTCTAAAGCCTTTAGAGTCACCTGGTAGCACACAACTGGTAGTCTAACCACACATTAGGCACCTGAGCTGTCTCATCATATTTACCCTTCATAGGTTTGCACTACAGTATTTAAATGGACGTAGGTTAATCTCCATCACTGGTAAGGTGATAAAGTTAAGGAAGGTGTTTAAATCCTGTGGATCCTGACAGTGTGCATTACAATCAAGTTAGCTGTAGCACAACCTCAGTCAGGTGTACTACGGTTAACAAAGAGAAAAGCTTTTGTAAATTAAAGACTGGAACTGTTGATGGTTATAGAGGCTTATGAAACCCATTGAATGAATTATAAGTTGAATCTGGCTCCCTATTTAAATGTTGGCACTCATAATGCCAAGTGCTGACACACAGAGAAAAAAAGATTGAAAATGAAGAACAGTGAATATTGAACATTTCTCCTCTCCTTCTTCTTCTGTAAATTTATTTGTTTTTTTACAAGCCAAGTGTCCTTACACTCCTGATGTGGGAGGCAAGCCCCCCACCCCCCCAAACTTTTGCATACAAACTATGAGATTGCCATACTCCAGAGAAAAGGGAGTATTCTGAGAAATGGCAATCTCGGACTTGGTATATGTAAGTCTGGTTTATCAGCCATTCAGTCTCCATATTATGGGACTTGCTAAAGTGGGTGCTGACATTTCAAATGATACAAGACTAACAAATCCTTTGTAGATAGCAGCAACACACTAACCAGCTCAGGTTGGGAGGGTGGCCTAATGGTTAAGGTGTTTGCCTTACAAATACAAGGTGCAGGGTTTGAGTCTCACAAAAGGTAATCGGCTAGGCTTAAAATGGCTTGCAAGGGCAGTTGGCCTAGTATGAACTTGTGATCATTTTTTACTGTCTATAATTTTGTAGCCTCAGTGCATAAACATTCTTTACTGTTCACTATTCTGTAGCCTCAGTGCATAAACATTCTTTACTGTTCACTATTCTGTAACCTCAGTGCATAAACATTCTTTACTGTTCACTATTCTGTAGCCTCAGTGCATAAACATTATTTACTGTTCACTATTATGTAGCCTCAGTGCATAAACATTCTTTACTGTTCACTATTCTGCAGCCTCAGTGCATAAACATTCTTTACTGTTCACTATTTGTAGCCTCAGTGCATAAACATTCTTTACTGTTCACTATTCTGTAGCCTGAGTGCTTGCTACAAAACATTTTTTTCTACCCATAGCTAGGGAGATGATGTTTGTGCTAAGGAGAGAGCTTCCTCAGCTTATAAGTTGTCATTATGTGGTTCAAACGATTATCACTGAGCACCATATTCTTCACAAGTCTAAGAAGAAAGCAACAATGGATTCATCACAGTGTAGTTTTACTGGAAGAACTTAACATATGTAAATAGATCTGACTGTGAAACATAATTCTATATAATCCATGTTTGACAGACGAGAAGTATTTTGTTGGCTAACAGAGTTGTTTATGTAGAATTTTTTTAAGTATTTTGGACAGTGATGGCAGAGCCTGCTATAAAGTGTGTCTTCAACAACAGTTTTCCAAATTGTGGGGATATATGCCTCTGAGAATGAATGTTTAATGGGCCTTGAGAAATGTTACTCTATGGCTTTGGCAGCTGTTTTAAGGTATTCTGCTGGGAAGTGATCATCAAAAGTAATGTGGGACGTAAGCCTTTTGAGAAGCTTCCAGTTGAACAGTAGTGAGCAGGGCTTGAAACTTGATAAGAGGGGAGCTACTGGCTGCCTCTTGTCCTGTAAAATAGATATACTGCCATTGTACCAATTTTCTATTGTTCAGCCACAACATCAGCAGCTGTACTTCAGACCACCAGGCTGGTGGATGTCTGAACACAAGACATAATCCAATACTCTCTGTTTGATTACAAGGTACCTGCCTGGATGCTGTCACACTAGCCCCAATCAGTCCCCTTGTTGCAAGTTATACTTGTGTCTTCCTTATACAGCCCTTCAGCTAACTAGAAGCTGAGCAAATGTCTTGCCTAGGCTGAGTCGAAACACTGGAAATCGTTGTGTGGTTCCACCCTCCTCAAAATGTAGCTGTCAAACCAGCTTTTGAAATTCTCCATACTAGCTGGCTTTGAACCCTAATCATTGCTACTACTCACAGTGCACTGAGTTTGCCATACTGTGCTGCTTTTGTTGTCATTTCTTATGGGTAGACATCTCTGTATGGCTCTTCCTTTACTAGGTAAAGAACTGGATTTAATTGGTTCATGCAGGTAGATAGATTCTGCTACCATAACTTAACAAGGTTTGTAGAGTTTGATACCTTTCACTAATAAAAGTGTCTTTTTTCTTTCAAACGACGCAAAAAAAAATGATAGCCAGTCATTTTATGAGACAACAGACCCCTTTGTCACCTTAATTTAATAAGTAACAAATGCATTAATTTCTTCAGCCCATTACCTAATTGCTCTGAGAAATGTATTTGTTCTATCTTACACATCTTACAGTCAGTGACTATAGAGATCTTAATTTTAATTTTGTCTTTTTCAAGCATTGGGACCCACTGTAGAAGTCTAACTGGCTCCAAGTGCTCCCACAAAACAGTGGGAGCTTTTTTGTAGTCAGACTCCCATGGTTTATATATTTTAGTTTATTTTTTTCACTGATAAATGGGTTAGTGAACTGACCTAAGGTCCCTTTTCAGTCAACAATCAGGTCAAATGACAACACCAAATAAACAAAAGAGAATATATAGGATATGTACTTACATAAACAGGATACCACTGCTCTAATAACTCAACTACTCAAAGAATATAATAGGTAACAGCATAAAATTAACATTCCATAGTACCAGATATGTACAGCACATACATTTTAAGAATTACAGAATAATATGAGTGCACTGATGTAGCAGCAGGGTCTGCATGATGGAGAGTTAGGCTTTAGTGTACAGGTACATGCCGGAGTGGCCTTAGGTCAACCGGTGCCCTAGGCAAAAGGCGTCCATGACACCCCCCACCACACCATCTGGTGCCCTCATCCTGGTCTACCTACACCAAATAAATACTGGAAAAGCACCCCTGCTAAAGCGGCTCCCTAGGCGGCCACCTGGTTGGCCTATTCCTAAGGCTGGCTATGGGTACATGCCAACCCATTCAGTTAAGCTGTTACCAGTTCATTGAAATTTCTGTCAATACTGTACAGTGGTGGCATTGTTGCCTCACAGCAAGAGGTTCTCCTGTTCTATTCTCAATTGGAGTGCCTTTGTGTGGAGTCTGCATGTCCTCCCCGCGGCCGAGTCATCTCTGAAAGACATGCGTGAATGGGCATGCCTTCGCTGAAGGTTGGGCGTCGGGCTGGCAACTCGGCACCATAAAAATCAACTGCCAATCATTAGCGGACCGGAGTTCCACTGTGGCGACCCCTAACCGGGAAAAGCCGAAAAGACAAACAAACAAACAAACTGTTTAATTTTACAAACATTTTTTGCCTTTACTGTTTGATGTCACTGGCAGAAAAACTAACTATGAAAAATTAATGCAATTTACTTTGTAAACACAAAGTGATGGGTATATATCTCAGCTTATAAACATGCATCCATGTTTCCTATTCAAAGAGCTTCAAGGCTTATTTCATTTTGAAAGAATGTGGCATTTTGCTTTTCTGTGTCTTGTTGCCTTCATAGAGGAGGGCTATACCTAACACACAAACCATTCAAGGATCTCTCATTCGAAACCTCAATAAACATTAATATAAACCATATATAAAACACAACAGCTTCATATCTCAAATACTTCCAACACTTATGGAATAAACCTGACCTCTCAATTAGATTCAGCACTTCAATTCATGTTTCTAAAAAGGAATTGAATAACAACATTTACTTATTTATTTCCATTTGCTAACTGAAAAATCCCGATTAGGAAAATAGTTCCACACCAAAATTATTCAATGCCAATGAGTTAATACTAAGAACAAAAGTCACATAGGTTATCAGGTGCAGTACAGAAACATATAAACTTTCAATAAAGTAAGTGAACATAATTCAATTCCTGCAATTTTGTGATTAACCTACTTTGACATACACTGGATAAACACAAGTTGCATTACATAGTAGCACATATTTGTGAGTAATACAACTGGGTGCCAATGAGCAGGTTGAGATGGAAAGAGAAAAAGTTCTATAGACATATATGGTTACATGAGAGAGTGGCATAGCAGTTGATTAGTACTTAGATAAACTTTCTAAGGTAAGAAATGATGTAAGAGAGACTTGTGTTTTGAAACAGGACAAAGGTTAGGAGGGAGAAAAATGCATATAGTAGCATTAGTGAATACAGTGGATGCAGTTAAATAGTAAATAGTAAATTATACAATATTTTTTGGTTCTTATAGTTAAGGTTTTAGTCTGGGGTTAAGCCGGGGCATAGCCAAGAGTTATTTAGGTATCCTTTAGGTTGATTTTTGAAAACTTTTAAATTTTCAATTTGCTTTAAGTGTAGTAGGGAGTTAGCAGGCATAGCGTGAGTTGCAAGCAGTATTATTAGACTTGGTGGTGAGCAAAAGTGATTTATTTTGATAGCATAGACGTTCTTCTTGTTTCACTGTTGCAGTCATTACTATTGGGTTATCCTGCTGGCAGGCAGCCCTCAGTCAGCCTGAATTCCAAAGTCTTGGTCCGGCGTCAGTTGCTGTCACCTCTTCCCTGACGTCAGGGTGCCTGGGGTATAAAAGATGCAGCCAACGCCATTTTCTTCAATCCTTCTTGCCGCGTGATGCCCGAAACAGAAGCAGTTTGCAAGTGCCGGTCAGCTGACTCCTGAGATTTTCATGTTCGAATTTCAGATCCGAAGTCTTCATTAAAAGCTAAGTATCCCGTTGGGGAAACTTTTTTCTTGCTCCAGTCCGATGTCAGAAAAAGTTAATAATTGTATTTCTTGTGGGAAGCAAATACCTCATAAGGACTTTCATTCCTACTGTATTCCTTGCCTAGGCCCTGATCACGACGTTGCTAGTTGTCGGTTTTGTGCTAGATTTAACCAACGCACTATTAAGCGTCGGTACAATTTTGCATTACACTATTTTGGCAGAAGATTTAATTATAAGATGTCATCGGATAGCCATCTGACTACCGGAATTCACAAGAAACGCAAAGAAAAGGAAAAGGACAGGCATCCGCGGTCCAAAACCGACGACGAGGCATCTTCTAAGCCAGTCGCCGGTTCTCAGTGAGGTGCCTTCGCAGCCCCTGACTCCCGCTACTTTAGAGCCGCAGGCCGCTACCGACTCCCACGTGGAGTCGGTTAGGCCGCTGGAAACTCAAAGTATTGGACCCTCGGACACTTTTCCCTCAGATGGGTCCAGAGCCGCTGAGCAGGCATTGGCTTCTGAAGGTGTTTTCAGACCTACTCAACTATACATTAAAGTGACTTCAGCTTCAAAGGCAAAGACTAAAGCACCTTTAAAGACAAAGAAACAAGTACAACAACCTCATGGACAGGCCTCCATGCCCGAAAAACAGATGCCCAAAATAGCCGAAGACTTAATTACTTTGATCAGGGGTTCCCATCCCCCTCCTGATAAAAGGCCTAGGCAAGAGACAGAATATGAATCTTCAGATTAGATTTCCATTTCATCTGATTCCTCTTCTGATCAGGAATACTCTCTTCCTCCCTATGAGGATTCTGATGCTGAAGAATCTATCCCTTCAGCCTCTCCTCCTGAGGACTACTCTTTTGGGGAAACCTTGCATTCCGTGAGGGAACATTTCCACTGGGAGAGCCAAGATTTTTCAGAATCTAAGAAAAGGCTCAGAGACTTTCTTTCACTACCACAACACAGGCCCCTAGCTATTCCACCTGTGTTAGACATTGTAGATGATATTTTTTCAGAGCCTAGTCTGTCCCCTGACTCCTTACCTCCAGCTCCTGTTAAGCCGGACAGATACTACAGGGTTCCTGACTCTCATAAATTCCTTTTCAAAAACCCTGCTGCTGACCCAGAAACTATCTCTCAGGGTCTCAAAGGGATCTAGGCTTCCACTGCAAAAAATCCTACCCCCTCTGACAGGGATTCTATGGCACTGGACAGATGGGGAAAAAAGGTTTACACTTCTGCTACCTTGGCTATAAGGGCCTTAAATTGCCAGTTTCATATGCTCAAATATCAGCAATATCTCATGTCGCTGCTTAAACAGAAAATGTTGACCAATTCTGAATGTGCAGAAAAAGAAATGCAGGACTTATTGCATGCGGCTGAACAAGTTGGAAAGCATACTTTGCAATGTGGTTTTGATTCTCTGGAGGCCTCCTGCAGGGCCGCTGTTACGGGTTCTGTCATTAGGAGGCATGCTTGGTTAAAGGAACAAAATCTGCCTGATCATGTCAAAGCAAAATTATTAGATGCTCCATTACAACATGATACCTTATTTGGTGTTAAGGCAGAAGAGGTGTTAAAGAAAATGGAGGACAAAGCTAAATCTATGCAAACGGTCAAGGATTTCTTACAGGTGCAGCCTCCAAGATTTAGCAGACACTGGCCTATAAAGACTTGGTCCTTTCCAGTGTCAGGCCACAAAGGGGCAGATCCAGACACCCTAGAGGCAGATCCCAGCCCCAAGGCTCATACAGGTCTAAACAATGGAGTGCTTCTACCTCCAAAAGTGGAGAAGACATCACAGCCATACTGAAAACAGTCCCATTGACTTCCCTCTGCCTACACCAAGCAATTATCTTCTGGCAGCACCTTTAGGGGGAAAACTAGCATGTTTTTTCACAAAATTGGCACATTATAACCCAGGGCAAATGGGTCCTAGACATAGTATCACAAGGCTACAAATTTCACTTCCATACTCTGCCAAGGGCAAATGGTTGGCCAAACCTGCCAAAACATCAATGGGCAGAGGCACAAAAACAAGTCTCATCCCTCATGGACATGGGGGCCATTCAGCAAGTACCGGAGCAAGAGCAGGGACAAGGATTTTATTCAAGACTGTTCTTGGTACCAATACTGGACCTATCTATTCTAAACACATACCTGGATATACCAAAATTCAAAATGTTGACTCTGCAGCAGCTTCTGCTCATGTTGGGCAAGAAGACTTGGCTGGTGACTTTAGGCCTAAAAGAGGCATACCTGCACGTCCGAATCAGATGAACATGCAGAAGATACCTCAGATTCAAAGTGGGCGCAATGCATTACCAATTCTCTGCACTGCCCTTTGGCTTATCTACTACGTCCAGGATCTTTACAAAGTGCCTGGCACCAGTAATTGCATTCTGCTGACAAACAGGAATACAAATATATCCTTACTTGGATGACTGCCTCATTCAAGCAGTGAACAAAGACATTCTTCAACAGCATCTGGCATTTGTAAAGAGATTTTTAACATGCCTAGGGTACACAGTCAACGAAGAGAAATCAAAACTAGTACCCTCTCAAGAGATAATATTCCTGGGTGCAAGCTTAAATACAACTGCCCAGATGGCTTATCTCACGCCAGACAAACAAAGGCAACTGACTACCTATTTCAAAATGTTGGCAACAAAGACCCAGTTATCTGCAAGAAAAATTCTGCAGGCTTTGGGCTTCATGGCATCCTGCATTTTACTAATTCCATATGCAAGACTGCATATGAGGAAACTTCAGTGGTACCTAAAAAGTGTTTGGACACAACATTGCCACAGCCTGGAAACAAGGATTACTCTCATCCACTGCCTACAACAGGAGTTTCGATGGTGGGCAAAGGCTTGTCAAGTAAACAAGGGGCAGCCATTCACTTTACCCCCAGCAAGGCAGACATTAACAACGGATGCATCAGATCATGCCTGGGGGGCCCACATGACAGGAAGATGTATTGAAGGCGCATGGCCCGCAAACCAAATGCATCTACATATCAACCAGAAAGAGATGCTAGCTGTCCAGAATGCCCTGACAGCCTTCAAGAACCTACTTCATCCGGGACAACTGCTGATAAAGACGGACACCACCATGGTCATGTGGTATATAAACAAGCAGGGAGGCACTCATTCTTGCCCCCTTTGCAGACTAGCCATGTCTTTGTGGGACACAGCATTGACTTACCAAGTACATCTGCAGGCACAATCCTTGCCAGGAAAGGTAAATACTCTGGCAGATGAACTAAACAGAAACCTCATGGATCCCCACGAGTGGAAATTGGATCCACAATTCTTCAGCATGATAACAAGAAAATGGGGGTGCCCGGATATAGATCTATTTGCCTCTCCTCACAACTACCAACTAAAAAGATTCTGCACAAGGACTTGTCACAGACAAGCATGGAAAGTGGATGTCCTATCTTTCAGTTGGAAAAACTTAGCAGTATATGCCTTTCCTCCACTGCCTCTCCTCCCCAGGGTACTCCTAAAGGTCAGACAGGAAAAACCAAAGAAGATACTGATTGCCCCAAACTGGCCCCGCCAGTACTGGTATCCAATCCTAAGGAACTTGTCTCAATGCCCGGCTTGGACCTTACCTCAAATACCTCATCTACTGTCCCAACAAAACAATCAGATCCTGCACAGCCAACTCAAGACCTTAAATCTGGCAGCATGGCAGATAATGTAGTCATACAAAACACAACTCTCCCTAAAGCTGTGATGAATGTCATCTTGGAGGCCAGAAGGCCTAGTACTACAAAATCTTATGCTGGAAAATGGAAAAAATTCTGTGCCTGGAACCAGGCACAAGGAACTGACACAGCTGTACCAAATATTCCCATTATTTTGCAATACTTAACTGAGATGCTGGACAAAGGCCTTTCTTTTTATCAATTAAAATTCATGCCTCTACCATTTCGGCTCATTACAATACAGAGCCACCAATCTTTTCTCATCCTTTGTTAAGACAGTACCTCAGAGGGGCCAAAAACGTAAGGCCTCCAAGGAGATCATCAATACCTGCATGGGACCTCAACTATGTCTTGGAAAAACTCACCCTGCCTCCTTTTGAGCTTGCCGCTACAACTGATATAAAGTTTTTATCATGGAAAACAGCTCTGCTCCTAGCAATAACTTCCACCAGACAAGTTTCAGAGCTACAGGCACTCATGGCTGTGGAACCTTTTATAATTTTTTATCCAGACAGGGTTTCTCTGAGAACAAACCCGACATTTATGCCTAAGGTAGTGTCCAGCGTGGCCCTTAACCAAACTATTCACCTGTCAACTTTTTATCTAAACCCACAGAACAAGGGGGAGAGAATTCTGCATTCTTTGGACGTACACAGACAACTTCGATTCTACTTGGACAGAACCAAAGTTTTCAGAAAGACAGAGCAATTACTAGTGGCATATGCTGCAGGATCACAAGGAAAGGCATCAAACCCATATTAAATAAAAAGGCCTTAATTGGTAAATAAATTTAAAAGTTTTTAACATGGTTTTATAATATTTATAAAGTCTCCATAATTCATGTATTTTATGACTAGTATGCACACAGGATTTTTTAAGAATTTGTTTATACATGTTGTTTTTAATATTGGTCAGAAACCTATTTAATATTAATGGATTTTTAATATTAATTAATTGTGATGTCACAGTAGTTGGCTATAAAAGGAAGTGTTTGGGAATGCTTGTTGATTCTGATGAAATCCCTATGTGAGGGAAGCAAGCGCTCAATCCTGTTGTTCGCTTTATTATTTTAATGTATTAGTGTGTTAATAATAAAAGACTCGAGATTTCCGTCTCAGCAGTGATTAACTTTCGGTTTATTGTGGACTTTGCACTGTTGGGTTCGTTCATTTTGTTTTACATATTGTATTGTGCTTGTGTGCTTGGAGGTTATGTGAAGTTTATTTATATACATACTGAATAACAGAGGACCAAGTATTGAACCCTGTGGGGCACCAATGGAAACAGGTAGGAAGGGTGTAAAGTCCTTGAGCCATTTTATCTCCATTTTAACTCATGTTGTCTGTCTGTCTGTCTGTCTGTCTGTGAGATAGCTATAGATTCATGACAGTGATGGATGGGAAAAGTTGAGGGATGAAATTAATTTGAGCAGATTTTGATCAGAGACGGTGTCAAATGGGTAGGGAACCATGCAAGTTCCAGTGTGGGATCCAGATCACCAAACTTCTCAATGGTCAGTAATCTTTGAGCTTGTTCAGACAATTGAACCTATGGAAGCCTTTGCACTTAGCATGGCTGATGTTTGCATTGCATTTTTTTGTGCAGGTTTTATTGATGGTCATTATCTGCTTTGTCTCTTGTATCTTCCTGTAGTAACTATGAGCAATGTGAAATGGTTAGGTTATACTAATGGATATGCCATCCTGCAAAATTTAACAGCACAGACTGCACTTGTGATACTTGGTACTTGTACCAAGCTGCAGTAGAAGCCAGTGATGTACAAAATAAACCTTAGACTTATACACCATGCACCACAACTGCTGTTAAATGACTTTTCTCAACTGCATATGTCCAAGCTGTGCTTAAGAACATGGAGTGTCTTTACTAAAATTCTCATGCTGTAACTCCTCTTGATTGCAAAGCCAGAGATGCAGCTATGTTATTGTGTATACCATGGCTTATGTAATGTATGTCTGACAAGCTATGAAAATTCTATTTTCTATCATAACACAACATGAACCAATACAATTTAGTATTACTCTTGATTCAGAGGTTTGTTAAATTACATAATTTCTGAATTTATAGTGTTGTTTTCTACTGTACGTTCGAGTCTCATGTTTTAAGACAAAGACTGATTTATGTTTTATTCTTTGAAACCAGAGCTGGCACTGCTTGCGTGGGTTTTTATAATTTCCAGTTATCAACCACTATGAAATCATTTAGTAAACAGCAAAGGCTCAGATATCATTTGGTCGTATTACTAGGGATATAGACTCATGGGACTTTTTAGGTCATGTTGTTTGTCTTTTCGGCTTTTCCCGGTAAGCGGTTGCCACAGCAGAACTCTGGTCTGCTAATGATTGGCAGTCGATTTTTATGGTGCCGAGTTGCCAAGCCCGACGCCCATCCATCAGCGAAGGCACGCCCATTCACGCATGTCTTTCGGAGGTGACTCAACTGCGGGGGGGGACATGCAGACGCCACACAGAAGGTGCTCCAGTCGGGAATCGAACAGGAGTACCTCTTGCTGTGAGGCAACAACGCCACTGCTGTACTGCGGCTTAGGGACTTTTTAGGTCATGATATTCGAAAAGATTGTCTAAGGTCAGTTATGTATTGAGGACTGATTTCACAAATAGATTCAAAAGTATTTCATTCAGTTTTATGATATTTGTTTTTTATTCAGAGTCACAGGGGAGCAGCAGTCAATTCCAGGAATCAACAGACATAACGCAGACAACCAGTCTGGGCAGTAAGAGAGACCATTGTAACAGACACACACACACATACACACACACACACACACACACACACACACACACACACACACACACACACACACACACACACACACACACACACACACACACACACACACACACACACACAGACACACATACACACACACACACACACACACACACACACACACACACACACACACACACACACACACACACACACACTCCCAAATGGGCAGTTTAGAGGCTGAGTCTTTATCAAAAGACCTTCTTTACTGTCTTTGCCAGGCGGGAAAACCTGCAACTTTTGTAAAGACATCATGACACATAGAAATCACCCAGGCTGGGAACCAAAACTGAAAGGCACCATCACCCTCTGGTCCATAACTGTGCCATCCATTCGAAATTAAGTATGTCTGTAATGTCACATAGGGTGATGTGCCATTATC